>NW_026062282.1:0-292790 GCF_023897955.1 Schistocerca gregaria
ATCCAGTGAATATAGACCACCAGGTATCGATCCAGATAAATTTGATCCACTTAAGTCAAGATACGATAATTCATTCATATCTCTAATCTTATCATTTAAACCACCATTAAATCTGCTTCCTTGTAGATTCAGATATCTTAATTCAGTTAATGAATATAGACCATCAGGTATCGGTCCAGATAGACTTGATCCACTTAAATCAAGAGCCTGTAACTTGCTCATATTTTTAATATTGTTATTTAAACTACCATCAAATTTGTTTCCTTTCAGATTCAGAAATTTCAATTCATTCAATAAATATAGACCATCAGGTATCGGTCCAGATAGATTTGATCCATTCAAGTCAAGATACGATAATTTAATCAGATTTTTAATATTATCACTCAAACTACCACTAAATTTGTTCCCTTCTAAATTTAGATATTCCAATTCAGTCAATTTATAAATTTCATCTGGAATGTTACCTTTCAGGTTTGCGTATGTTATTGTCAAATTCTTTAATGTATCCCTAATTATTGTAATCTCTACAGGAAATCTACATAGCTTAACCGCTTCTAGATTCATAGTACTGATCTGACCATTATCGCAAAATATTTTTTCATCAATGCAGTAGTCATCTGAAATTTTATTATTCACCAACAACTTGTTCAACTCCACCACAAATACCTTCGAAGAGGTATCTTTTATCGAAAATATTCTTGAAATCTCAGCCACTATAATCACCACTATTAGTAACTTGTTCATCATGCTCTAATAACAGACAAAATTTTTTGTCTTTACATTTTTCATCGGCTAATATGTCTATAGTTATCTAATTTACCTAATTAAGTTTATTGATGAAATTTTAGCATTGACCATATGTATCCCAACCCGTCTTGCCATATTTTTGCCTAAGACTTATTATAATCTATATTTCACTTTCCTATATCACACATAATTCTGTACTTAAAACCTTTTATAAAACTTCTCTGAATATTATAATTAATATGGTTCTCATTTTATTCTATCATTGTCTTAGTCTATTGTTACTCTATTGTAATTTATATTTTTCAATATCAACCTATATGCGATGTTTTCCAACCTCTTCACTTATCAAACAATCTAATCACAACATATGAGTATCAATCTGATTATTTTTTACATCAAATGCTCAAAAAATATTTATTCACTAGTTCATCTAAAAAAAAAAGCAATTCTTATTTACACATATTTATTTCATTACCTTTTGTTCACTTTATGTTGTTCATTTTATTTTGCTTTATTAGTATCTACTATTACGATAATATACTCTTTTTCTTTATCCATTCTATCAATAATTACTTATAGCAGCTTACTACAATCACATTCTACCATCTATTATTTTATTCTATCTTTTTATTCACAACTTTTATTCGTTCTTAGTTCAATATGTTTGTTTTATTTATACATATTTTCTCCATATCTCTCTATACAAACTTTCATTTTTTTATTATCTAATAAATATCAATCATATTATCTACATATACAATATCTATTATAATCACATATCTTATTCATTTATTATTTCTACATTTTCTATATCACATATCTATTTTTTATTATTTTTATTCTGTACCTCACACCTTAATATTAATTATCTCTATATCATTTATTCTATAACTCATCATTATATGTTTTATTTTATTCACATGCTTCACATAACTGTCTATCTTAATACATATATCTATATCTATATTTCTATGCACATATTATCTATAATTTCTCATTCTTCTGTTGTTTCTTCTAATATCATGCCTTATTTACTATACTTTTTTTTCTATCATCTCTCTTTCGTCTCTTATAACCTTATTTCAAAATAAATAAAAAAATATATATATTATTATATCATTTTTAAATTATTTTATAATTATTAACTTTTTATAAATACATTATCATCTCATATTCATTCACATATATTATCTTTCTTTCTATTTGCACTCTCTTGTTCTATTTACCCTTCTGATACAACTTTCATCTATATCACTTCATAATCTTTATTCATTATTTTCAAATACTTTTATTTTATTCTATATTATATATCATCTAACTCTAACCCACACCATTTTCATGTTTTATCTGTTACCCTCTAACTTTTATATTCCTCCTATCCCTTCAACCTATTATACCTCTTCAATTCAATTCATCTGTTTGTTTTATACTATCATGTACCTTGTTCAATCTATTATATTATTACATACATATCCTCTATTATACTATACTATACACTTGTATTTTATGTTGTTTACATACTATCTCTATATAAACTTTTCTATTATATCATGTTGTCCTACATAACAAGTCTTATACCGTACTATCTTACATACTCACACATTCTATCATATTATCTACACATTTTTCACTTTATCATACTATTCTACACACCTCTACACTCCATTATATTATCTGCACCAAATAGCACTCTATATTGTCTATACATAAAATATATCGAACTATTCATATACTCAAATATCTTACTATTCACATTAACATAATTACCTACATATCTCATTATATCATACTATCTATACATGATCTTCTATATATTCATACTATTCACATACTCTTTGTAATATATATTATATCATTATATATAGATATATTCTTTCTATTACCCTACAGTATTATCACGTCACCTCGTATCACAATATCCATTCCCTTATGACTTATCATGTTTAATATGTATATTATTACATTAATATATATAAAATCTATTAATAGTTTGAAGCATATAAAACTAGAAATATAAAAAATAAAACTAGATCAAATAACATTTGTATTTGATATGATATATTAATTTATATGATGATTATATATTATATTAAACATAATTATGAAGCTAAATTGAAAAATAAAATTAAAAATATTATATTAAGAAATTATATATATTAGAGTTTATATATTATGTAAAAATAATATAAAACTATATATTAAGATGTCATTTAACTATTAACTATATAAATAAGAGTTAATAATAATTTCATAGATAATTCAAACTATCATTAATTATATTTATATAGATGTATTGCTAATAATTTATATACCAAGTTATACGTATACACAATTTTTTTTACGTTACCACTTTGATATGATCATTTTTTATTATAAATTTGATAATATAAAATCAAATATTATATAAACCTCTATTTAACTTACTAAGTTCATCACATATTATTAATACTTATTATATCTGATATTTGTTTAATGTACATATGTCAATTTATAATTATTATATTTGTTATAATTTTTTTTATATTACTGTTAACTTTGTATTTTACTCTCTTAAATATTCATTTTACCCTAACCCTATCCCTATCTTCCTCCTTCTTAATTCATCTTAATTATTAACTCTTAATTCTCCTTTTCATAATTTCTTGCTAATTCTTACTTCTTCTTAATTCATTTTCTTATTTCTTTCTTCTTAGTTCTTAATTCCTACTTTTTTCATATCCTCTACTCATAACTCTTCATATCTTCCTCCTCTACTTCTATCTTCTATTCCTACTCTTCACTCCTTCTCCTTCTCATCTTATTCTCTACTCATCCTTCCTCTTCTTCAATCTACCCTTCTTCTTCCTCCTCTATTTCTATCTTCTATTCTAATTTCTTATTCTTTCTCCTCTACTACTCCTATCTTCTACTCCCTCCCCCTTGCCTTTCTCTTCCATCTTCTATCTCTTCTCTTTTCCTTCTATTCACTCTCCTTCCCCCTTCATATCTATCTATTCCAATTTTATCCCTCTCTCCTTATTCACTACTCCTTCCTTTTTCTTCTTTTTCATTCTCTTCTCCTATTCTCTCCTATCCTCCTCTCCCACACTTTTATATCTATCTTCTACTCATTCTTCTACCCTCTTCTTATCCCTCATTATTCTCTCACTTCTCTTCTCTATTCTTACCTCTCTCCCTTACCTCTTCTTTGCTATCCCTTCATACTACCTCTATCTTCTCATTCTCTTCCTCTCTCCTCTCCTTCCTCTACTACCCTTATCCTTCTTCTTCTTATTCATATCTTCTTATATTCTTCATTCTCTATCTCTACTTCTCTTTATCCATATCTCCTCTATTATATCATATCATCCTCTCCTTTCCCATCTTCTCTCATCCTCAACCCCTCTACTCTCTATTCTTTCTTATTCATAATATCTATTGTCGTTCACTACTCATCATATCTCTCATCTTCTATCCTATCTCCTCTTCTCTCATTATATTCCTATCTCTTCTATCCACTCATACTCTCTTATCAACTTCTATTATCTTATCTATTTCTTCATCATTTATATATCCGTATACTCTCTACCTCATTATTCACACTCTATCATACTCTAACACTTCATATACACTCCTATTCATACATACTCTTTCACATACACTATCATATCACACTATTCATCTATTCTTATCTGTATATTCATAACACTACTTACACCCTCATAATATTATCCTCACACCTCCAACACACACTCTCTCATCCTCACACTCTCATCACACACTTTCTCATCCTCAACTCTCCTCTATATATATATCTCTTATTATTCATTATTATCTATATCTATTCATACACTCCCACACACTACTCCCACACACTCTTCCTCATATCTATTCTACACACACATCATCCATATCTACTTCTATCATATTCAATTCTTCTATCTCTATCATCATCTCTTCTATCTCTATCATCATCTCTTCTATCATATTCTACTCTCATATCTCTCTCTCTCTCTCTATTCTCATTATTCACTCTTCTTATCCTATTCTATTATCATATCTCTTTATTCTATCTCATCTTCTCTTATTCATCTATTACTTCTAACTCTTCAAATTCTATCCCTTCATTCATATCCTCTTTCTATCTTATATATATACATATATACTCTCTCGCTCTCTCTATCATCATCATCCTATCTATATCTATCCTTCTTAACTCTTCATCTCTTCTTACTTCTTAATTATCCCTTTATTCATCATTCTTACTCCTTCATACTATCAATATTCACACCTTCACTTCTCTTCTATTCCCTCCTCTCTACTCTTTACTACCCTTGCCCCTTTTCACATTATTCATATTCTATCTATTAATCATATTATTCACATACTATCTCTACTTCTTCTTGTTCATATCTCCTCTATTACATCATATCATCCACTCCATCTTTCTATCCTCTCTCATCATATCATCCTCAATATCTCTATTCTTTATTATCACTTATTTATTCTATCTACTATCCTCCACTACTCATCATATCTCTTATCCTCTATCACTCTTCATCACATCTCTCTATTCTATCTCATCTTCTCTCATTATATTTCTTCTACCCTCCTACTCTTCTCCCACTTCCTATTCATTCCTCTCAACTTCTACTACTTTATCCACCTCTTCAACTTCTATTATATACATATATATATATATATATAATCATATCTCTACCTCACTATTCACACGCAGTATCTTTCTCATCACACACACCTATCCTTAATCACATCATACATATATACTTACCCTTAATCATATTATACACACACACCTACTCTTGATCATATCATACACACGCACCTACTCTTGATCATATCATACACACGCACCTACCCTTAACTATATCATACACACACCACACACTTATCCTCAACTATATATCTTTTATTATTCATTATTATTTACTCCTATTCATTTTATCTATATCTATTCAATACACCTCACCCATATCTACTTATATCATATTCTAATCTTTCACATCTACATCTATTATATTCTAATCTTTCATATCTACATCTATTATATTCTAATCATCCACATCTATATCTATCATATTCTAATCATCCATATCTATCATTTTCTCTTCCATCATCTTCTCTTTTTATATCTCTCTCTCTATATTCTCATTACTTCTTTTCTTCCCCTCATCTATTATCCTATCTCTCTATCCTATCTCATCTTCTCTTATTCATCACTAACTTATAACTCTTCAAATTCTTCTATTCACTCATCTTATCTTCTATTATTTTATTATTTATATTCTCAACCTATATTATATTCTATCTATATACTCTATCACTCTCTATCATATTATCAAACACACATTCTATTATCATCATACTATTCATATTTATTCTTCTTACTTCTTCTTACCGTTAACTCTCAATCTTTATTTAATTCTCATCATAACCTATTTTCTTATTTTTTACATTATCAATATCCTTATTTCTATTTCTTCTTATATTCTTCTATTTCCCTCCTCTCAAATTCTATTAATTCATCTTATTCAACCTACGCTATATTTTTCATCTATCACTAACTCTCTATTATTCAACTCACTTTCTTCTACATCATACTATTCATATATAATACCACCATCCTATTATCTATACATTCTATCTATCTATACATTCTATCTGTACTACATATACATTATCCATTATTATTCTATTCATTTTCTTGTATTCACAATCTCATAATCAATAATATTATTCATATATCACTCATTATTCATTATTATCTTATATTCATTATACACTATCTATTATCTATTCTTATTTATCATAAATCTTCTATATCTACACTCTTATTTATCATAATCCTTCTCTCCATATCTATCATTCTTATTCTATCATACTCCTCTCTATTCTCTCATTATCTCTTTTATTATTCTATTCTATTATCATATCTCTCTATCCTATCACATCTTCTCTTATTCATTATCCATTTTTATCCTTCTACACTTCTCTCATTCATCTTTATTCACTTCTTTCAACTTCTATTATATTATTTATTTAATCTCTATTCTACTTTCTATATATATATACATATTTATCTCTCTCTCTCCCTACATATTCTATATCTATCTCACTTATTTACATATACTATCATAATCATCATACACATACTCTCTTCTTCATACATACACTTTCTTCTAATTATATCATATTATATTCTTATTTACATTTTCACACCATTTACAATACTATTTGTACTCTCACAATATTATATTCATACAAATATATCCACACACACACTACTCATTATTTATTATTATTTACTTTTATTCATATTATCTACTCAATCTATATCATAATCACCTATATCTATTCAATCTACATCATAATTATCTATCACTCTCACTCTATTATATTATTATATCCTATTTTTCTATTCTTATTTTATCTCTCATCAACTCATTCTATCATCATATCTCTCTATCTTATCTTCTCTTATTCATACACAACTTATAACTTTTCAAATTCAATTCTATTCATTCATCTCATCTTATATTATCTTATTCATATCCTCAACCTATATTACATTCTATATATACTCTCTCACTATCTATCATATTATCAAACATTATATCATCACTATCATATTATCTATATCTATTCTTCTTAATTCTTATCTCTCTCTTAATCTTTAATTATCTCTTAACCTATTATTCTTATTCTTTTAAATCACCATTATCTACTTTCTCTCCTTCACATTACTATTATCTACTTTCTCTCCTTCACATTACTATTATCTACTTTCTCATTCCTCTTCTATTTTATCCTCTCTAATTCATACTATTCATTATCCTTCTTCATATTATTCATATCTTATTTATTAGTCATTTTATTTACATACTATCTTTAATTCTTAATATCTCTATATCTAACTTATTATATCATCTCTAATACTTTTTTTCTCTCATCATATCATTCTCAATTATTCTATTCTTTATTATCTCTTATTCTTTATTATCTATTATCCTTTCCTATTTATTATAACTTTTTCATATTTATCATTCTATTATCATATCTCTTTATCATATCATATCTTATCTATTATTTATTATTTATTAACTTTTAACTCTCCTTTTTTTATTCTATCTATTCTTCATAAATTCTACAATATTATTCAAATCTTCAATCTATAATATTTATTTTAAATAACTCTCAAATATCCTATCCTATTATTTATATACAATATTAAAATCATATGTTTTTCTTCATATACCTATCTCCACATATATTATCTTATCATATACTCCTCTTTATATATTATCTCATCCTATTATCTATATATTTCTTAATCAATCAAATCATATATTTACATCACCAATATTATTCACATATACTCAACATTATACATATACACACTTTCTATATTCTATATACTCTCTTCATTATTTATTATTGTTTACTTCTCTATTTATATTATATATTATCCACAACTCATTCATATTCATCTACATCTATACACACTTTCTATTATAATTATACTTTTTTATTCACTACAAATCATAACTATCTATCTTAATCACTCTCTATCATATCCTCTCTTATTATTTTATCCTTCTATTATCTTATTCTAATATTTCATATCTATTTATTTTATCATCTTCTATTCTATATCATCATATCATCTTATTATATATTATATTATCATTTTTAATCCTTTTTATTTTATTCATTCTTTCTTCATATTCAACTGCTTCATATTTTTTTTATAGTCATATCAATATATATTCTTCTATATATCATATCTATCTATCTATATCAAAACATATACAATATATTATTATATATCAAAACATATACAATATATTATTATATATCAAAACATATACAATATATTATTATATATCAAAACATATACAATATATTATTATATATCAAAACATATACAATATATTATTATATATCAAAACATACATATACAATATATTATTATATATCAAAACATACATATACAATATATTATTATATATCAAAACATATACAATATATTATTATATATCAAAACATATACATACACTATCACATCTCAAAACATATACATACACTATCACATCTCAAAACATATACATACACTATCACATCTCAAAACATATACATACACTATCACATCTCAAAACATATACATACACTATCACATCTCAAAACATATACATACACTATCACATCTCAAAACATATACATACACTATCACATCTCAAAACATATACATACACTATCACATCTCAAAACATATTCATACACTATCACATCTCAAAACATATCTATTCTATAATATTCTATCATATTATCCTATTCTATTATCTCAATATTCTTATCTTTTATTATTATATCATATACTACAATACCTTCTATCCTACATTATCATATTATCTCTCATTATTCTATTATAATATCATATTTTATTATCACATTTTATTACATTATTCTATCTTATCCCATATTTTATCATCATATTATTATATTCTATCTTCTCTTCTCTTCAAATTCATATCTTATCTATATCTTCATTCATATTACATTTACATAGACCCTTTCTATCTTATATCTCTATATATTTCTCAACAACTTATATTATCTTATATACGCTCAACCTCTATCATACTCTAATTATATATCCCTCTATCATAATTATTCTCTCATATTTTTCAATCTATATCAATTATCTATACATCCCTCTCATTATATCATATTTATATTCTATCTATATAATAACATCTATACTCTCTCTTCTATATCATACTATCTATATCTACTCTTTTATTATATCATATTATCTCTCTTCATATACTCTATCATAATTATCTATATATCATCTCTCTATCATACTATCTATATCTTATTCATTATAACATACTATTCTATACCTATTCTTCTTTAAATATCACTTCTATCTCACATATTATCTATATCATATTATCTATATATCACATACCATATCTCAATTCATATTATCCCTCTACTTTATATATTTCATTCTATCTATCTGTTCACCTTCACATCATCACATCTCAATTCATATCATCTATATACTCTATATATAAAACCCCATCACCACATCTTAATTTATATTATCTATATACCCTTAACTATTTATTTCATCCTATTTACATACTCTACTCATATCTCATTTATTCATATCTATTCATACCTCCTTCATATTCATAATCATTTCATTTATTTATAATCTATTTACATCTCATCATCTATATACAATCACATCTTAATTCATATTATCTACAACCTTTATACACCTCACACACTTATATACATTCTACATACATTTATATCCTTCAAACTATTCACATCTAAAATATATCATCTTTCTATATAACATCATATCATCCTTTTATCTCATCTATATATAAACTTTCTTCATTTCTCATATACATACAATTATATTATTTATTCATCCTATCCCTATATATATTCACACTATACATCATTCATACATTTACATACACTCATAACACTATTTATATTATCACATACAATGCTATCCACCAACCTACATATATCATCCTATCTCAATTCATCCACAAACATTACCATCATCAATCATTATTTATATTATCTACAACCATTAAATTTTATCACAATTTATACCATTCATACATTGTCACACCTTTCATTGTATTCATATATGCCAATTATCATTCATCTTATTTACAAATATGCAATCCTATCTCAATTCATATACACAAATCTAAATACACACATCCTCACTTATCCTCTCTCATACACACTCTACACACATCTACATACATACATCCTCACTTATCCTCTCTCATACACACTCTACACACATCTACATACATACATCCTCACTTATCCTCTCTCATACACACTCTACACACATCTACATACATACATCCTCACTTATCCTCTCTTACACATACTCTATGCATATCATCTATATACATATATTCATCCTCATATTATTCATATACACATATACTCATCCTCAGAATTACATTATATACTCTATTCATATATTTCAAACTATCCACATATACTATTTATCTCCTACATCTCATCATATCTCAATTTATACACATACATTTCTACACTCATCCATACACTAATTATCATTCATTCATACTATCTATACTTCCTACACAAACACATAATTCCACACATTCATCTATCCTTCACCATCTCTACATACGATTTTATCATTCATACATACACATCCATACTCTACATACCCCATGTACCCTCTATATCACATCATACACACATAACACATCTATATACTCCACAATTATATCATACTATTCACATACATTCATATAAATCATATTTCTCAATACATACACACATACACATAGCCTTAACAATATTTACATACTGATCATTCTACCATATTATCTATCCTTATTTTATCCAATCTACTCTATTCACAATCTATATTTATATTTTACACATACTATCTATTATAACTAACTACCTAACTCATCTATTCAATTCAAATCATAATTATATCTCTCTATATATTTACTCTAATTAATTTTATTTTTTTATCTATCTGTAATTTTGCTATCTCACATATACATTTATTTCCTTACTTTTTTTATCATGTATACTTATCTCTTTTGCCTGCTTTATTCACACTTTATCTCTTACATATATTCATTTCTATTTTATTTCAAACTATTCATCTCTCTATATCTCTCATTCATATTCATCTTAGCTTTCTCATAATCACATTAAATCTATATAATAAAAATATCCATAACATCAATAGCTCACCTGTATATATATTTTATTATATTTTACTCTTTTTATTCTATCTGACTAAATTATATCTTGCTTATTTCATATCATACTCACTCACATTATAACACATTAGAATTGCTAACACTAATCTAATACAAATACAAAACATATCAATACATCAATTTATACTGAATATTTATATAATAAATATATTTCACACTTATGCTAGAACTAATTCTATTCTAATATCACCTTCTATATTAATAATATTTTACTATATATACTTCATAATATATTTTATCTCTCATATTTTAATTCTATATCTTCTCTCACATATACATATTCTATTCATCATATCTATGTATTCTCTCATTTATATAATAATAACTATAATAACTAATATTAAAATTAAACATCAAAAAATTGACTCAAATTATCTATATTTTATTTCGTAACTACATGTTTCATTTATTCTGTCTTATATAAATATCACAATTACACAGTTTAGTTTAATATCATCCCTACTGCACCTCTGCAAACTACCATCATAACAATCGTTTTCAACCCATATGTATAGAATATTGAACCAACTGATGATTTAGGTATAGGTTTATCACTGTATTCGCAGTGTGTGACATTATCGCACAGTTTACTTACAGGTCTAACCAAACAATTTTCCTTTTGAATAGATGGAGGTAACATTTTGTCATCACATTTCGCATTTAAACTGTGTTTTGTTGAGCTAATGTTCATATGCTCTAATCCTGTCAGACCACTTAAATCAGGAATATCACCTTCAAACTCATTCTCTCGCATTTCTAAAGCTTTCAGATTATTTAATTTACCAATTTCATTTGGTATAGCTCCACTTAATCGATTTGAACCCAAATTTAGCTCAGTCAACATGGTCATATCACCAATCTTAGATGATAAACTACCACTGATATTGTTATCCATAAGATCTAAATATTCTAATCCAACTAGTGCATACAGACCATCAGGTATCGATCCAGATATATCTTTGTTACCACTTAAATCAAGAGTCTTTAAGTTGTTCAGATTTTCAATATCATTACTTAAGCTACCACTAAATTCGTTTCCTTGTAAATGTATATGTGTCAAATCATTTAATGCATATATACCATCAGGTATCGATCCAGATAGACTCAAGTCAGCTAAATCAAGATTCCGTAATTTAGCCAGATTTTTAATATCATCCTTTAAACCACCATTAAACTTGTTACCTCTTAAGCTCAGAACTCGTAATTCAGTCATCGAGTACAGACCATCAGGTATCTCACCAGATAGACTTGATCCAGTTAAATTAAGAACTCTTAATTTATCTAGGTTTTTAATATTATCGCTTAAACTACCATCAAAATTGTTCTCTTCCAGACGCAGATGTTCCAATTTCGTTAGCTCATAAATTTCATTTGGAATGTTACCTTCTAATTTTGTGTTTTTCATGTCTAAATCTTTTAATGTATCTTTAACTATTGTAATGCCTGTAGGAAATCCAGACAGCTCAAGATCCTGTAATATAACACCGGTGATTTCATCATTACTATCGCAACGTATTTTCGTGTCACTGCAGTAATTATCTATCGCTATTTTATCTGAATCACTTAAATACTTGTTCAAATCTTCCACAAACTTCAAAGAATTACTATCTGTTTCTTCTTGTGTTAAATGCATCGAAATCCCAGCCAGTACAACCACCACCAATAACAAATTACTCAGCACCTTCATATTTAAACCACCAAACAACTTCTTCCTATTATCTCTTCAATCTTTATTAATTAACGGAATTCTTTTACATCACTTAATTTACAAATTTATTATTTATTACCAGATATAGCAATATTTATCACACAACCATATTTTATCAACCGATCTTTTTAACCATATTCAGATACCAACATACTTTCTCGTCTATCATCGTCTCTCTTAGTCTCTCTCTGTCAACTATTCTGTTTTATGATTGTTCGGTTTACAGTTTATTCATTACAAAATCACAAATACATCATAATTATATTTACTATCGATTGGTACTTTTTAACTATATTTATTATACATTCATTTTTAACTATATTTATTATACATTCATCTTTTTTAACTATATTTGCTATCGATTAGTCTTTTTTAACTATATTTGCTATCGATTAGTCTTTTTTAACTATATTTATTATATATTGATCTTTTTTAACTATATATTGCTATCGATTGGTCTTTTTTAACTATATTTATTATATATTCATCAAGGCATTCTATATTCTCATACTACACACAATTTATAATCTTCATAAAACCTTTATAAAACTTTTTCGGCTATATTCGTTTCTCATTTTATTCTTTATTTATTATCTTATTGTTAACATTATATTTTTTCACTATCAACTCATAATCTATTATTTTTTGTGAAGCATTTTTATCTGACATAAACCATGGTCTTGTGCTGGCTAGAGATCATAATTTTTAACAAATCTTCAAAGAGACATTCATTTATAGAACTAATTTACAATAAAATACATACAACTCTTATATAATATGTATATTATACATATGCCTATCTCATGATTTTTTTTTCTTTTGCATTATACTATTCTTTTGTTATATTGATATAATATATTTATCTCTTCTAATAATAATTACTGATTTGTTTGTCAAATCTTCTATTGTAAACTAAAATAGAAAAGTAAACTATATCATATTGGATTATTTCTGACACATTTATGAAAAAGTGATTAGGAACGATATATTAAATAATCCAAGATATACTAATATCTATATAAACTGTATTGCTTTGTTGTCAATAAACGCTAAATATTTATTTATTTTTTTATTTACTACTACCCTTTGATGTCTCTTTCAAATTCATTTTTATAAAATATTTAAATAATTGTTTGGTTCTATACCTACAATATTAAATAATATTACGACTGTTAAAAGAACCCTTCGAATATTCTTATTATTAAACTCTATCAGGTTCATAACTTTATATAGCTCTTTAATTTCATTTTTAAGCAAGATATTAATTAGATTATTATATTCACTTCTTTTCTTTTAATTACACTATCCTTTTCTAATTCGTCGTCTAACTAACTATAATTTACCATCTAACTATTTTTCTAACTATTTATCTCATTCTATTAATGTTTTATAACTATTCATATTAAAAAATTTTTTATCATCTTTTATAACTAGTTTATAATCAATGATATTCAGATTTTTTTCATAACTTTCTTTTATATTTGTTTATTTCAAATCTTTAAATTTTTATTTTTGATAACTATACCTTTCCTAGATATTATTTTTCACTATAGATAAGTCTATGTAGTTGGAGTGACAAAGGATAATGATTTATTTATATCCTCTTAGTTCTAATCTGATTATATTCCATTATATATATTTTTCATACTATTTATCAAATTATTATATTATAACATTTCAGTATATCAGCATAATTCTTCTTTACTATAACCATATATCGTTCGCTAGTATAAGACATAATATTGTTTTACAAAAATTTTAGATATTAGATTTCAAGTAGACCTTTACCAAGCTATTTCAGATTATTGGGCATTTGTGGATTTTTTTTATTTTTTCGATATGGATTTTAGCTTTAGATGGTTCAGAATAATAAATATTTGATATTATCTTTTCATCTTTCATATGCTTTAAGTTGATATTAATACTTTTAACTTTTTTTGCTCATAGATAATTCAATCTTTTTTTTTTTTATGAAGTGTTGCTATTTATTTTATTTTGATTACATTTTGATTGCAATGCGGCTTTGATTTACAGAAATATTTTGCCTCTAGAGGTTTATTTTTTGGTAAAGGTCTGATATTTAACTAGAATATTTCAGGCTTTTTTTAAACAATTGATATGGGTTATAATGTTTCATCATTTAGCATCTAAAGCATCTCAGTTCTCTTGATATATTTATTATTAGATATTGTTGGTCTGCTCTGCTCTACACCTATCTCTTTTATCTTTGTACATGCTTCTTTTTAGTATATTTGCTATGATTGATTAAGATTTGTTTTTCATTTTCTGCATATTGTAGATTATATTTTTTTCTTTTTTTTTCTGATTTTTATATTGTTTCTTTTGTCATATCAATACCTTCTGATTTAAATTTGTTTATTTCTTTCATCAATTTTTCATTTAGTTCTGTACAATTAAATAACTTTTTTTGTAAAATTATCTTGATTTTATATTTAATCTCACTTCTAATTTATTTCACTATTTTTTTTTGCAATTTTTCCATCTTCTTCAGAGTATTTCTATAAATTTTTGTGTCATATTTTTGCTATTTCCTTAGGTTTTATATTATTTTTTTGTCTAAATTCTTATGTGAACCATTGATATCCCAACAAAGTCTATAAAAACTGGAGTATTATCGATAAGACTAAATATAATAAATAAATGCTGTATTATTATACATATGTATATCTATAATGTTTTTTATAAAAATATTTACAATGTTGTCAAATGTGTCATAACAGATGTCTTGATCGTAGTCTCGTATGTGCATCAGAAAGATTTATTTCACTTAAATAATTTGCTAGTTATAATAACATGTATATAAATAAATTTTTATTTTTAAAAATCATAACCTTATATAATCAACATACATACATAGCTATGATTTTTTCATTGTTACTAAATGTAAACTCTATAGTTAATCTAGATATCTATATCATCTCATTCAATAATATATATTCTTTATTTTACATACCATCTAATAAATTTAGAACCAGAATAGTGTTCTCCTTCTGAAAAAAATCAACATCAGGTACATTCTCTTTAAAGATTTTTGTTGAAATCATTAAAAAACTGTATTTTATCAGCTATTGCAAAACATGATAATAATAATGAGATTATTAATATTTCAATTATATAGTTTTCATTTTACGTTGTTGATTTTTTAATACTGAATATATACTGAACATAAATTTAATTTGATTTTTATAAAATATTAAAAAATATTATATCGTCATTGTACTTTTTTTTACTATAGCTATATTATACTCATGTCAATTATACGTGTGTATATATATAAACATAAATGTTATAAAGTATTATAAAAATCATGGAAGATTTAAAAATAACAATTCAAATTATGAGAATTATTGAAATCGAGAATAACAAAAAATATAATTATTAATTGAAAAATCGATTTAATAATATAAAACAAATATTAATAATTTTATATTATTAGATTGTGAAAAATAATGATAAGAAATAAATTTGTAAGATAAGATAAACTATCTTATTTAAATTCAAATAAACAATATAAATACATTAAAGAATATGATGTTTGAATATTAATAAATAAAATATTAAAATAAAGTTAGTTAATTGATAAGATTATAAAACAAAGTTAGTTAATTGATAAGATTATAAAACAAAGTTAGTTAATTAATAAGATTATTAAAACAAAGTTAGTTAATTAATAAGATTATTAAAACAACTATATCAGGAACAAACAATAAACGAGAGATCAAATGAAAAATGTAAGAGATGATTTATAATCAAAAAAGAAGATAAATAAAAATAATGTAATAATGAGGTTATTACATTTAGAATACCCTATGTGTAAAAAATCATACAGAGTAGGTGATAATAAAATAGAAAAAGCATTTTAGAATAGTAATTAAGAAAATTATAAAATATAAAAGAAAATTAATATATATATTAATTAATAATTATTGAAATTTATTTAGTAAATTAGAACTAGAAGCATAGATAAAATATAAACTGTAATAGAGTTGATTTTAACTGGAAGTTAATATCAGTATTATTTTATACATTAGATTTATATAATCTAGTAATAGAATGTTCTATTTCAGAACCTTTTGATGATGAAATCTCGACATCTACTACATCTGTGCATTGTTGTTTTATAGCACATCAAAAATACATTATACCATATGATAAAAATTATATTAATATATTATCTATCTATAAAAAATTTACATCAAAACTTTCTAGATATAATATCTATATTGATTTTATCTATAAACATATAATGCATATATATAAATGTATTCAATGATATAGTATTTCACTATTTTTGGCCATTTCACCTTGTACAGACTATATATCAAAAATAAATATTATAATCCTGTTTCATCAGTATTTTATTGAACAACATTTATTCTAATTGTTCTGTGATACTGATTCTAATAACACTAATCCGTAGACATTCAGATTAGCATCGATCGATCTTATGAGATAGTTAATTAATTTAAATTTAGTATATCTTGTTTTATGGATAGGCTTATTTAAAGCTAGTTTATATATTGATTTTAATATATACTTGACCAATAATACATATTATACATACAGAGTGATAACAAATTTATTAAATAGTTTTAACTATACTATACACATATAAATGATTTTATGTCGTAATTATTATTGTCAATTAAATACTATCCTTCAATTAATTTTATCGATTTTTTATTATCTATTATTCTCTTCTGACCTTTTTTTTCCAAAATAGAGAAAAAAACCTTTTTATAGACCTCGTGTAGAAAGATTCTTAGTCAATGATGCAATACATATATTACACACTAAAAAGCATTCTTGTCAGAATCTAACGTCATGATTCAGAAACCGCTTGTACATTGCTATAAAATTTCTCTCTTGATTCATCTTTATATTATTTTTACGCTATCTAAACACGTTCTATTTTATTTTTTATTTTTCATATTTTATGTCCTGTTCTATTATTCCATATTCTTTACATCTATTATTTTATTTGTCATCATCCTATCTATATTGTTTATAATATTTCTAATATCTATATATAAATATAAAATAGAATTGTTTGAGCTTTTAAATGATCAATCTAATAAATAGTTATTATTTTACTAATATTACAATTATCTATTAAATAATCTTTTTACACAAATATTAATTTTATGTTATATCAAGACTCATCTAATGAATCTATTCATATTTTTTGTTATATCTGATATTTAATTTAAGTTTCATTTTAAACTTCTCTACACTTTCATCTTATATAACCTTGATTGTTTAATCGTTTATTTTAATCAACATCTTTATGTTTATTATCATACATTAAAATATACTAATATTACTATTTAATATTAATATATTTTTAATTATTATATATTTAACTAAGATTCTAATCTATCACAATTATCATTATATTCAATTACTCTATTATATCATACTATATACATATATTTTTATATTATATCATACTATACACATATATTTTTATATTATATCGTGCTATATATACATATTTTTCTGTTATATAAAACGTAGAATTTAATTACATTAACCAAAAAACTAATATTCTATGTTATCAACTATTTTAGACTTCACGTAATGTCATATTATTGTATGAAATATGCTGAATTGTCAGAAAAGAATCATAGATTTGTTTTCAAATCAGAAAATACTAAAAAAATACTTCTAACAATTGTTTCACTGATATTGGTTCAGAGCTATTTATAATATTTTGATTCTGGATTCTATACTGTTTTTTTTTGAAACAGTATATTTTTCTGAATATATCTATATTCGGTACTTCATAACTTTTATCGTCATCCTATGCAAGAATTTTATTACATTCAATAATTATTATCTGAACTAGCAAATAACATAAAGACTGAAATATCATTTGCTCTTAATATTTTATATTGACAGATTGAACTCAATATAGGTTTTTGTTTGGACCTATATATATAAATAGAGCACTTGGCTTTTTAATACTGCTGTCATAACATATTGCGTGTATATTGAATTTATTTTATCTAGCATTTAGTATAGGTTGTTATTTTGTACATATATATGCTATTTTAATTCTGCCTACACTTTGCTGATATTTCATTATTATCAATCTACAATTCAATTCATTTATTTATTTGTCATTTGACTTTGACTCGGCCATATTCGTTAATTTTGTAAATTATTGATATGAAAACTCTGAATGTTTAAGACAAACTATAAAGCTATTTGACGATATAAAAAAAATCTATGATAGCAGAATTGATGTTGAGAGGTAAAGATGTCATATATAAATCTAATAATTTTTATAAGTTGTAGATGAATAAGAGAGGATAAAATAGTACAGAAATATATGGTAATAGAATAGGATAATAAAAGTGATAAGAATAAAGAGATATAAGAGGATATTATAATAGAAGTGATTATGATAGGTAGATATGATGTGTATTGAATGGATATAGATATTGCTCTGAGACAGCTTCAACATTCGCTTATCTGACTCGAATTAGTTTTCTGATATAAGCAGCCTTGCGAATTCAACTTTCTAAATTTTCTCCCATCTCAGCGCATCTGGCCCCCATAGCTTGGTTTATTGTCGACAAACCTTGCTCCTATTTAAAATACAATTCTTCAAATTCCACACTATTCATTCATATTATCTTCTATTACTTTATTCATGTCTTTAATCTATATTATATTTTATATATATACATTATCACTCTTTATTATATCATCAAACATACTATATCATCATATTATCTATATCTATTCTTATTGATTCTTAATTCGCATCTCTTCTTGATCCTATTCTTTATTCTTAATTCATGTCTTACTCTATTATCTCTGCTCTTCACATTACTAATATCCTTTTTATCTTAACTTCTATTTCTATATTCTCAAATGCTACCTATTCTCTTCAAATTCTATTACTCTATCATATTCAATCTCTACCATTTATTCTATTCCATCTAACATTCTGTCATATTATCTATACATAATTCTATATCATATAGCTCACCTATTCATAATTTAATTTATTATATTATTCTTCTTCTTATTCACAATCTTATTATCATCATATTATCTACATATTCACAATCATATCACACTACTCACATACTTCACATACACTATCCTCAACGATATTATTTATACACACTCATAATATCATATTTAACAATACACACACTATTTATTATTTATTATTATCCATTCCTATTTATATTATCTACATCTATTCAATCTAAACCATAACTATACACATACACTCCATACATCATAACTACCTCTTTCACTCTATTATACTATCCTCTCCTATCACTCTTTATCTATTTATTCTCGCTACATCATCTTCTATTATCCTATTCTATCATCATGCCTCTTTATCTTACCTATCTTGTGTTCTATATTATCACATTATCCTATATTATATTATTCTTGCTATTTCATTTACTTTGTATTCAATTTCCTTTCATATTTTCTTTATATTCATATCTTAAATATTCTTCTATATATTATGTATCAAAATTCATACTATATCCTACCTCCCTACATATTCATACTATATCCTACCTCCCTACATATTCATACTATATCCCACCTCCCTACATATTCATACTATATCCTACCTCTCTACATATTCATACTATGTCCTACCTCTCTGCATACTTACACTATATTATACTATCTGTATATACTCTATATAATTATATTATTTACACCCTATCTTCTATATATTATATTATCTATATTTACTCTTCTATTATACTATGTTATTCACATATACTCTGTCATAATCATTCACATTCTATCAATCATATTTTATTATTCACATGCCATCTATCAACCATATTCTCTATATACTATCTCTCTATATTATCTATATCTTCTTTATTCTAACATCCTATCCTATATTTATTTATTTTAAATCTCATCTCTATCCCACAAATCATTTCTATCATATCTATCTATACTCTCTCTATCTATACGTTCATCACACACTATCATAATTCATACTGTTCTTCTATTCTACCCACATCCATACACACATTCCTACATCATCATCCATACATCATCACATCTCTCAATTATACTATTCGTATTCCCACTACACACCCATCTTCACCTTACCATTCACATAACATCATATCATTCAAATTATCTATACATGTCCACACACTTCTTCCCCTCCTCACATATCTCATTCTATCTATCTATCTCTATTCACACTCATGTTAACACATCTCAATTTACATTATCTATCTATATACTTTCTATACATCACCATATCATCACATCTAAATTCATACAAACACATACATATTTTTGTATTCACAACTCAATTCATACACACGCATATTCTCATAATCACTTTATTTGTTTATATACCCATTCACATCCTCTTACACCATACACTCACAACACTCACATCTCAATTTACACACACTATTCTCATTTACATGCAATCACATTATTCAAACTACCCACATACATATTTCACATATTCACTATCATATCTCAACTCATACACATACACTCTCTATATAACATCCCATTCATATCATACTATGTATTATTTTCACTATATAATATAATATTCATATATATATTTATTGTATATATTATTATACTCTCTCAATATTTTATTATATATATTACTATACTCTCTCATCTCTATGACAACAACATTATTATTTACCATATCGTTTCTCATGCATCTAAATAGATCTGTATATATATATATAACTAACTTCTTAATACAAATATATATATATATATATATGTATATAGACACTTTAAATATTATTTTTACTTTTACATATCATATATTATCTTATTTTTATATCAAAAGTTTATCACACTATTATCTGTTTTTATTACAATCTCATCACCACCTATATAATACTATATATATACCACTTTTATCTTCGTTCTTCTACCTATTATATTTTATTATTATCTAAACTCATATATAAAAATATATATGCACACATCTTATCATTTTTATTTTATTCTTCCTAAATTATTACCACTATTACATATTCACCGTATTATCCTTATATATACATCTACACAATACTCTGCTATATCATATCTATTTTTCCATTCTTATTATGATATATTTTTACATCTATAACGCCATATATTATATTTAACAAATAAAAATTATACATAAAACCTCTACTAAATTACACAAATCATTGAGTTATCAACCTGATACAAGCACATCTAATAGATAAATGCAATATTAAAAATGATAAATAAAACATTAACAATCAATTTTTTATTCTTGTTAATTATTTATTTAACCATAACTGGACTCTCATTATTCTCTCTTCAATACCAAACTCATAAACAACAAACTTATTTTAATCATATTGCTATACATCCTCTTTTAAACTGTAATGATGGGTATCACCCAGCTGATTGTAAGACAGTCGTGACTCCGTTCGGTCTAGAACTTATCAGGAATACCTACAACAATAATGAACAGGAATCTGATCCAAATGAATACTGTCAACAAATGTTAACATTAATAGACTATTGTAGCTGTATGGCAGAAATCGGGATTATTATCGATCAAAGATTGGTGTTCAACAAGGGTAATATATCATAAACAGACAGAATTCTGAGATTCGTCGAGCACTCACGTCAACGTCAAAGAAACATTGCACTAAACCAGCCACCTACTTGTAGTAGGCAATGCCGTTGCCGTCGCAATAGACATCAAAGTGGACTATGAGCTATGCTTAAATAAATTTAATATAAAAATATTATTGTTCGTACTCTAGATAATTGTATAATCCACTCTATATGCACACATATTATATATGATTGTTTATCTATTTCATCATCTCGAATAACACATAATATTATTTTATCATTTATTATATAAAGCTCAGAGCTATATATATATATAAATATATAATCTAAATCATTAATATATATATATAGTTTATGATTTTGAGTTTATTGAATATCATAATAACATCTACTTGCACAAACACAAATATGATATATTAAACTATTCTTTGACATATATGCTATTTTATTATCTATTATTTATTATCTATAATAATAACATTTATATAACAATACCCTGATAATACACTTTATTTTTATATATTGCTTTTTAACAAAATATTTTATTATCAGATTTTATATTCATATTATAATTCATATTATACATCATGTTATTTCTTATTTTTCACATTCTATTACCACTTCATATTATGTAGATTTTTTATCAAATATTTAATATAACTTCATATAAATTATAGTTTATTTTATTATATATATTTACGTTTATCTACATTATTAACTATTTATATGACTTCGGTATTATATCCTTACATTCATTATATATTTATTAATACATACCTAAAAAATTTATGTTGATAATTTTATTAATTAATTATTTAATATATATATTTCATCTAATATTTTATTTTCAATTAAAACATACCTTTTATATATTTTCTATTTTTCTATTTTTTTTTTCTATTTTCTATATTTTATATTCATAATCATTTACAATTTATTTATTATTTCAATTTATTTTTTTAATCCTATAATTATTCATTATTATATTCCTTTATTATTTCTTCGCATTTCTCTATACTCTTACTTATATATATTAATTTTTTCCTATCTATTATTTTAACATCATCATCTATATTATTCAGAACATTTATAATATATAAACAATTCAATAATTTCATATTTTAAACCTCTTAACTCTATCTATCATAACATTATATTACAATTATCAATCAAATTGTATATGTAAATATAGATAATATTTTTAATACTCTATTTAATTAATCTGTTTGTATTTTTCTATTAAATCTAATATTTAATTATACCATTTTCATTATCTATTCCTCTATCTATTTTTATTCTATATAACCTTCATTATTCAATTTATTGTTTTAACTAGTATCATATTTATCTTTAATGCGATCTACCAAAAAAATATACTAATATTATTAAAATTTTCATTATATGTATCTATTTAACATTATATAAATGCTTATACACTCATTTAATCTATATCATATTATCTATATCTTGTCTATATATTCACATATTTTATCATATTATCTATTTATACTTTATCTAATCTACTGCTTATAATCTTCTATTTATATTCATACACTTCAATCTATATCGTACTATTCATACACTTCAATCTATATCTCACTATTCATACACTTCAATCTATATCTTACTATTCATACACTTCAATCTATATCATACTATTCATAAACTATTTATTATTCATTATCATCTACATCTATTCAATCAAATCATAACTATCCATTTTTATTCAACCCAACCTACAATTATCTATATACTCTCTGCACCATAACTATCTACATTTCAATCTAAATCATAACTATTCATTTCTATTCAACCTAAACCATAAGTACACATACACTCTATAAATAACTACCTACCTCTTCCACCCTATCACATTACCCTATATTGTCACTCTTTATCTATCTATTCTCACTATATCTTCTATTATCTTATTCTATCATCATATATCTTCATCTTATCTTACACTCTATACTCATATCTTTATTTAAACTAGTCAGTCTTGATTAAATCTTCTAGACATTTTTTTAATATAATTGAGAAATGATTCTATTTTAGAAGTAAGGTCACTTAATAAATATCTACTAGTCTATAGCATAGCAAAAAAATATATTTTAATGTCTATTTTGTCGAGAATTTGAAATCTTTTTATAATAGGAAAACATCCTAAGATATACACGATGCTGAATAATTTATAAGGATATGAATATCTGATAGATTAGACAAGGCTAGAGATAAGCACTAGAATTGCATATTTTTATATGTGTTACTTTTACATACAATGTATAGAGCAGTCACCATTTTGACTGAAGTTTATTAATATAATTTTTTGAGACTGAAAACCTGAGTAAATCTGTCTTTGCTTTGATCAGCTTATGCCACACTATCATATCCTATTATCATATTAGTCCATCTTATTTATCTATATTCTGTTATCATATTAATCTATTTTATTTATTTATATTCTATTATCATATTAATCCATCTTATTTATCTATCTTCTATCGTCATATTATCATATCACTTTATTATATTACCTCATTATACATCCTCTTAATTCAAATAATATCTGTATCTTTTTTATAATATTTATATTTACTTATTTTTCCCACACCTTATCACATCGTTTATACTATTATACACATATATTTTTGATATATATATACTATAACTCGATGGTTCTAGATAATAATTTAATATTTAGTATAAATCCCCTGGTTCTATTCCTGCAGATATAGTGTTAATTGTAATAGATGGACTATGGACTAATTTTAAAATATATGTTAGTAATTCCATATCCTATAAAATTACAAGTATTGATACTACGCCAAAAAGATGTGCAATTGCATTCCATCACAATCTGCAATTTTCAACAGTTTATCAAGCAAAAGAAATAATAATCAAACACTGTATTTTTCAATTCTATTTATCCAATTATATATACCGAAAACTTCTGTATATATAGAATTAATGAAAGTTCATATAATAGACTAAAAACATAAATAAATCAATAGATCAAAAAGAAGTATTAAATATTTTGATATAATTTTATGGATATTATTTAAAGTACGTATATTCTCATCTATGGAATATTATTACACTACTATACACAAACAAAATTGTAATATACAAAATAAGCTATTTCATTATTAAGTGTTTTATCTATATATCTTGTAATTAACATATCATAGATAAATTGTATGTATACACATTATTTCCGGTATTTTATTGACTAGATACAATAATAAATGTTCCATCTCTTTTAAAAAAATTTAATATTAAAAAAATATTAAGTATATCAAGAGTTTATCACTTACTATCAGTAATTACAGCTATTATGTCATTTTTTATTGTAACATATTATAGATATGATCATGATGTAATATTTTTATCAACTATTCTAAAAGTCTACCGCAAATAAATAATTACCTGATAGAAGTACAATATCGTTAACACCGTTGTTATTAGTTTTCTCATTTATGAATTTAAATTTATTTAATTGTCTATTTTCATCATCATCTTTAATTATAATTACATTGTCACATGATGTATTTATATACAGCTGTTATATTAAAGAATCTAGATACCTGGTTTTAATAATATTATTAATAATGACAACTTTACCATATTTATAAGTGATATCTAATAATCATATTATAAAAGAAATATATAATACATCTATACTAAAATTTAATTGAATATTTATTGTTTTATATTGCTATCTTTATCACTAAGACTTGAGTAATCATACGATAAGATTGCTGCACCATTATTACAATTACTTTACTATGCTATTTATAGCACTAGAGATTTTATATAATACAATATTTGTAATGCCTATATCTTAAATTAAATTAATGGAACAGCATTCCTAGACAACACTAAAATAATATTATAACATCTATTATTATCAATTACTTCATTTTTCTCTCCAAGAAATGCTGCATCATTTTGTTCATTTAAAAGTTGATCATTACTTAGATTTGTTCCTATACTTAGACTTGAGCCATTATCAGTCTTAATATTAAGACTATTTATGTTGTTTGCTATAATTACTATGGTATTTGTAACTATAAAATCATATAAAAAGGCATCATATAGCTTTATAAACCGTTTTTAACATGAATTCTACGCATAATAGCGTTAATGTTATTTACATCTATTAAAATATATGATTCTCGGGCAAATATTGGCATTAATATACAAACTATATTTATTTACATGTGTCAATCAATTTTTATATTAATATATATTTAATAATTAGGTAAGGAAAAAGGATATACTAATAGTATTATATTTTTTTATTATATCCCACACTATGGTTAATATCCCCCTATCCCATACAACATACATATCAATACTATTCCAAGATTATTCTTCATTACTTCATATCTATCCACACACCATATAATTCATGAATGTCCTACACTCAGTCCCTATCAATCATCAATACCTATCTATCTCACACCCATTCCTTACCACTTTATATCTCTTATTTCTCTGACTTTACGCACACCAACCATCCTAACTATCCACAAAAACGCCAGCTGTTATACTATCCCATGTATAATTCTCACTATTTCATGTCCATCCATGCACCATCTCCCTATTCTAACTACCCACACATACCCATAATACTATCATACACAATATCTGCATCGTAATAGCCACATACCCTTCATCAAACCGTAATATCCATATACTCTTTATCGCATCATACTATCCACGTACTACCTATACACATTCGGATTAACAACATTACCTGTAAATACTTACACTCTATGTTCCTCTATATATTTGCATACACACTCACGCAAAACATTGTCCATACATACTCATTCCCACAATACTATCTACATAGAATCGCGCTCTTAACACTATCTACACACTCATTATCCACTATCTATTCCTGTTCATAGTATTGATATCTACTCAATATCTATTATCATAATATCTAACATACTTTCCTCTATTATACCATACTATTCAATATATTATTTACACACATTCCTCTACTTAAATCCCTTTGTCCAATCATAATGTTATTTATATGTAATCAGTATACCTTTTTCTACGATCTAACTTTAAAACCCACTCTATTTTCACACTTTACACACTTTATATTTATCAATACTCCTCCATACATACTACCAATCTATTTCTACACATATCCTGTTACCAACTCTCCTTATTTATCCTACTTCCTTTATTCCCTCACATATAATACCATCTTATTCTCTCTCCCTATCTCTCCCTCTTTATTTCATACTACCTATAACCCTTATTACACCATAGCATTATACACACAATTCTATAAACATTATCATACTATCCTCTCACATACCTATTTTACCTGATTACGCCTACACCTATACATACACACATTCTCTATCACATCATACTATATATATTACATATAAAATCCACAAATCATGATATACACACTTTTTTCGATCATCTTATCCTACCTATTCTATCATATTCTACCCCATTATCCACCTACCTTACACTCACACATAATAATCTTTTGATATGCTATACTATTATTTAGTGTATATTTTATTTTCATATATCTTCTTCTGCCATCTTCCACCTTTTTTCTATCTCTCATAATAGAATATATACTCTCATATACGGTATATCGATATTACTATCGCCTGTTATTCTATTTACTTTATATGTCTATTATCAAGATTCTATACTTTTTTCAATACAACTTTATTTTTTTTTTCATTATTATACTAATTATTATATCTCAAAATATTTATATTGTTATTAATACTCTTTTTATATTTCTTGTACAAATTCCATATTGTTATCTACCTTATCAAATACCCCTCTCCATATTACTAGCTACATATAATTTTATATTATTTCATATTGTCCCTTATCAGTTTATTATTTATTCATATTATACATTATAAACATTTATAATCCTTTCCTATTTTGCATTTACATTCATTTATATTATGTTCTTAAATATTTCACCTCTATTTTGCTATCTTTACTACCCATCACTATTTTATCCATACATATTCTTTCTAAATCTATATCCGTTCAAATAACTTATATAATGTATACACTTATTATCACATATACCAATCTCACATGTTCTTCTTTATATTTCATTTATTCCATCCAAATCTATCTTCATTCGCCTCTCCATTATATCACAGATAAAACTTTTCATTCAAATACCCAATCTTCTGATCTAAATTCCATATATTAGGACCACAAAGCTCCACTACCAGCCTCACTAACTCTAATACCATTGTACAAACAACATATCACGATACTTATTCTATCACTCTATACTTGTAATAAAATTACCCTATTCTATATTTTTCTTATAACTCTATTCAATCTCTTCTAACATACCAACTATATAACATATATATTCAATCAATCAAACACAAAAATTTTAATTATTTTAGACAGTTAAATTACTACTCTATAAATCTATCTGATAAATAACACAATATTGATTAACATAATAGGTAAGCAAAAATTTTTTAACGATTAAATTTCTCTTGTTCTGTTATTTACTTGATCTTAGCTGGCCCCTTTCATTGTTCTGTGTTCAATAATAAATTGACAAACAAAAAACGGAATTAAGCAAGTAAGTATAAAGCTCCTTTTAAATGATAAAAATAGAGTGCATGATTATCTTGGTCTGTTTTATATATGATCTTGACCTAAATTACTGCCTGTTTTTTCAGTAAGATGCTAATGTTCCAGACGAATCCTGTTAAAAAATGTTGACGCCGGTAGACTATTATGCTTTCGTGATAACGATTGGGAGATTAGTCGATTATAAACATACATTCGACAAAACTGATCTAATGCAAATTGACCTAATTGTATCTACCATATATATTTTTTGTCCTCATTGCAAATATCTGTGCCGAGGTGAGCAGATAGGTTTTTTGTTCAGAAATAATTATCACATAATAGATATATAGGATCTAAATCGGTTCATATAACGAAATCTCATTATCAATAAAGCTGTCTATCTATAACTATTTATTTTATAAACAACGCACCTACCATTTATCATTTATTCTGTAAAGTTCAACTAAATACATACACGTAGTCTAAATAGCTAATACAAACATATTATCACCTTATATATATATATAACATATTCATAATATCCATTCCTAGTCTTTATTATACCATATTATTTATTTATACACATTTCTAAATATCATATTTACACTTAAACTCTATCATACTATTCATCTTTTACTCTAAAATCCTCTCTTCTCTTATACCACATTCTGTCTAAACTTTCTCTTTATCATATTATCTACACTGTTATATTATCTATACATACTCTTCTAAATATCATATTGCCTATACACTCCTTTTCATATTATCTATCCATATATAATTACTCTATTATATCACATTTATAGATTTCTATACATTCTACTTACAAATCAACTCTATTTTCTGCCTATCATCCCTAAAAATTCTCAAATCTTTTCAAATCAATAATTCCCCACTCTATCTATTGCATAAATATTATAAAACGCTTCTCTTTACTATATCATATTATTTATTCATATTATCTACACATGCACTTCCATCTAATTATATATCTATATATAATCTTATACTTCATCATAACTATACACACACTTTTTTCACCATATTATAACTATCCGCACACTTCTCGTTATACTATATTGTCCAGGCCTAATCTATCGAATCCATAATTTCCTATTTATGCTATCTACATCTATTCAATCTCTATTATAAATATTTATATATTTGAATTTATATCGTATATAGATATTCTTTTTTAATACTTTCTATAACGCCTATCAACGTTTTCTCAATATCCTCTACTCAAACCTCTATTCATATTCTATCCTTATAACCCCCCTACTTACCTTCATTATCTATTGTATCTCAATTATTAATCACGCCATTACTTTCCTTCTCAGCTCTCTCATCACTTACTATATTTTTTTTCTTCATACACATTCACTATTCACCCTCTCCTACATCTTCACCTCACCAATATTCAAATACCTATACCACGCTATATACATATTCTAATTTAGTGCATTTACCCATGCACAATTTAACTAATCACATAATCTTTTCATTTTTTTCTATAATATAAACATATCTATCCTTTTGACCTTGTCTATATACACGCTATCTCACACACACACTTCCACTCTACCTTGAACTATTTTACTTGCTAGCCCTACTCATTCCTACATCTCTATTATACACATCTTAACTGTATTTGCTATAGTAACCACACTAAATACACATGATTAATAATAACAATATTCATAATATCAATATATCACATCTATATATTTACATGTCGCTCTTTTTACTCTTTCCAACTAAATTAGAACACCTTGATTTAAACCAACTCTCAGACAATGCTCTCATATTTCTCACTCTAATCTACAAATAGCAATTATTCCTCATACAACCCTAAAAAATGTCTCACAATATTAAACCATATCAGATAACCAACCATACTCTTCTAATCAATCAAATAATAATCAAGTTACCCTACATAACACTAATAATATTATTGGTATCAGATAAATTGCATAACACACTATCCCAGCCAAGAGAAGGTCGAATTAAGTGAATACGGCTACAAAACATATCAATACACCAATGCACACTAAACTCTTATACAATAAACACATCTCAAAATGTTCACTCCAAAAATAATTCTGTTTGCTCTAACATTACGCATATTAATAATATTGGATCAGATAGTTCATAGTATCTCACACAACATTTTAAACTATCTCTTATTATTTCAGCTCTATTTTATACCTTTTTTTACACTTTCTATTTCTCACCCCCACCTATCCTCTTGTATGCGTTAGACTATACAACAGCTAAAATAAATCATACTGAATATAGGTCTTTTGATTCAAATTATCACTAGTTTATTGTTATAACCTTAGATAATTTATCATCTTGCATACACACACATAATTTCAAATTCTAATTTAACACCATCTCTAGTCCAGCTGTATACAAAACCACTAATACAATGGTCTTAAATAAAAATGTGTAGAACATTGAACCAGCCGAGGATTTAACTAAAACATCAGTCGCAAGTTCATGTGTAATAGGCTCAGTGCTATATTCACAGCGCGTAACATTCTTGCACAACCTATTCACAGGTCTGACTAAACACTTCTCTTTACTGATATTTGGAGGTAACATCTTATCATCACACTTTACATTTAAATTGTGTTTTGTTGAGCTAATGTTCATGTCCACCAACTTTTTCAGACGACTCAAATCAGGAATGTCACCTTCAAACTCATTCTCTCGCATTTGTAAAGTTTCGAGATTAATTAAATTACCAATTTCATTTGGTATAGTGCCACTCAATTCATTGAAACACAGGTTTAGGTTAACTAAATTAGTCAGACCACCAATCTTAGATGACAAACTACCATTGATATTGTTATTCATAAGATTCAGGTCTTGCAACTCGGTCAGTGAATACAGAGCGTCAGGTATCGAACCAGATATATTTAAACTACTTAAGTCAAGGTGGTATAATTTGTTCAGCTTACTAATATTACCATTTAAACTACCAGAAAATTTGTTCCCTGCTAGATTCAGACTTCGCAAGTTGACCAATGAATACAAAGTATCAGGTACTTCACCACAAAGATTTGAATTGTTTATGTCAAGCTCTATTAACTCGCTCAGCTTCCCAATGTCAACATTTAGAGAACCAGTAAAATTATTTTTTCCTAGAATCAGATATTTCAATTTGGTCAATGAATAAAGAGTGTCAGGTATCAAGCCAGAAACACCTGATTTATTTAAGTCAAGAATCCATAATTCGCTCAGCTTCCCGATGTCTTTACTTAAAGAGCCAGTAAAATTGTTTTCTTGAAGATTCAAATATGTCAGTTTGGTCAGCTCGTAGATTTGACTTGGAATTTCACCTTTGAGACCTGCATTTACTATTGATAATTCCTTTAGTGTGTCTTTAATTATTGCAATGTTTGTAGGCAAAGCAGACAGCTTCTCAGAAATTAATTCAATGCCGACAATTTGACCGCTATTATCGCAAGATATTCTGGGGTATTTGCAATAGTCATCTTCTGGAATTAATAGACTAGTATCTATGAAATGCTTGTTCAAATCGACCACGAATCTCTTTGAAGGGTTATTATCCGATTGAGTAGAAAACGTTGCTGAAATCTGGACTATTACAATCGCTATTATCAACGAATTACTGATCCAATTCATATTTTAGCACTAGTTAACCGGTTATTCTTTTCAGTTAGTTTGACTGTTTTGTATGAACTAATATGTCTCGATTATTTCATTTACATATTTAAGATTACTACGAAAAATTTTTTTGTACAATATTGGCATATAACAGGTCTTGACTATACTTATTACTAATCTAAATATACATTATAATATTCTATGTTTCTCTTCCACTTTATAAAAATCTATAACATCCAGAAAACCTTCCATAAAGCTTTCACGGCTATATTATCTCATTATACTATAAATATCTTTGCGTTAATCTATTATTAGTATTGTAATTTACATTTTTTCATTATCAAGCAAGCCATAATGCACGCACTCTATAAAACCTTCACCTGTGAAAGGCTAAATTGATAATAGCTAAGCATCTGTGTCAGTCGTTGACATCAAAAAAAAAGTTCATTAATAAGGGTTTGAAAAAACAAAACATAGAACTCTTATTGTCCCACATATGCCCATGCGTTACTAGTTTTCAGCCTTACCCTATTTCACTCTACTGATGTCTATTATTATAATGTGCACCTTCTCTTTATTTTTATCAATAATTATTTCTAATCTATCATCTATCTTATCTAACCTAATCTCATTCATTCTTTCAGTTTTTTTATTGACCTGTTATTTGTATATATATTCTATACATCTGTATACAAAAAACTTCACTTTTTTATCATCTTCTTCAATCCATAAATTTTAACCTTATCCACCTACGCAATTATTTACAATAATCTATATTATTAGTACTTATCCAATATTATTTATCTATCTATACATCTTCTACATCATTTATCTTGACTTTTTTCATTATTTTTATTTATTCAGGACCTTATTTCTTGTCACTAATTATCTAAATTACTCATTCTATCGCTTAGTACCTTTATATTTATCGTCTCTACACTGTATTTTTCATTTATACACTTCACATGGCTATCTTCCCACACCAAATATCTACCACATCTACACAAAAACATTCTCTTCTATCTGATCTCTTCCTTCTTTTATTCTTTCATCATTATCTTTCTCCTTCACTTTTTCTCTCACCTTTTTCTACTTGCTTTATCATTTTAAAATTTGTAAAATACAATTTATCTCTAATATTATATCTAATCTATCTTTTTATCTCAACCTGTCTTGTGATTTATACTTAATATTCCTGCTCTTCTCTAAATACATCTGCCTCATAGTTAATTATATATACCTTCCCTATATATACCCATATGTAAGCTTATATTTACCTATAGTGTTAGATATATTTCTGCATTATTTTTTTAACCTTTTATTACCTGTATGTATATATATATATATATAATCTATTTATAGCTATATATTACAATTTTAGGCTCTTTAGTTTATATGTAGTTTGGTATGCTTCCAATATTATTATAATCATTGCGCACCAACTACACTTTCTGTCTGCGTACACCTTCAGTATCCAGGTTTTATTAGATCTCTATGTAAATAATATTGCAATGCCTATATTCCAGTCTATATATACTCTAATTCCAAGTATTTATGCATATATAATTCGACAACTATATATAGACAGACCTATTCTTATTTTTTATATAATATAAACATATATCTCTATTAGAACTTACCAGATAAATTAATTAAAATTTCTGTTTTGAGTTTAGCTGAGTAATTAATGTAAATTTATCTAGCTTTTTCTGAACTATGTATATTAGTATTAGCTGATGCAAAAAATATTATAACATTAGCTTTTGTAGCAAATTTATTTTAGATTTTATTTTTTCAGGTAAAGTCTGTATCAACGTTATAATATCTATAGTTAAATCTTAATCTGATATAGTCTGCCTTGAGATTTTATGGTAAATACAATATGTCTTCTCTACAAATGTATCGTTTCGTGTTTGCTTGGTATGCAGTAGCTGTAAAACAAATGATACTCTAAAACCATGCATATTGGAGTTATGCATTTAAATCTTAACAAATATAGCCATAACTATTTATTAAAAAAAATGCATCATGTTTTTATAGTTAAAAATAAGATAGCAGCATAAGCTGTTAAATATAAACCTATAAAAACATGTATGACATATTATATATTTAAAATTATGAATCAACTAGGTCTATTTATGGCTTATAATAAATTTAGTTAAAGTAGATGTAAATAAATTATTAAATAGATTAATTTAGAGGATCGAAATAAAAGATTGATTAATATAATGATAAAAAATATTAATACATTTGTATAAATAATCAAAAAAATATACTTAATATAGATTATTAAATATGGCAATATATTTTAATAACCCAAATATTAATATAGTTAATATTTGAATTATACTGATACCGTAGTGGATTGGTGTTTTATCTGAAGCAAAAGAAATCATCTGCAACAAAATTGTTTTCCATATGATTAACCATAATATCTAGGCTACTGAGCAATAAGTAATTAATATTATTATAAATATTAAATATAAATAGCATATACGATTTAATAACTATGTCAGTAGTTATTTAAGACGGTAATGTGTTTACTCTATTCTTACTTTAAAATCATTTTCGTTCTTTATTTAAATATCTATATAATTAGGTAGTGTAAACATGAGTTATAATATAAAAAACAGATAATGATACGATACTGATAACTCTTTATCATTATCAAAGTTCTGAATATAACCTATTAATAGATGATTATTTGAAAGACCTCAATATAAAATAGTTATAAGTTTATTTATTTATTTTGTATTATAAATAATCTATTAAATAAATATTACACATAAACGTACAACCTTGTTAATAATTCAGTGTTTTTATTGGCTTGAAATATGACTTATTATTTGAAAGAGTTCCGTATATAAAAAAAAGTGTCTATGTCTGTTTTTTGCGTAATATAACAATAACCTAATATATATTTAATTGTAAATTAATATTTTTAATGTCTGAAATATTACATTAATTTATTATATGAAAAATATCTCTATGCAACATAATATATCTATTTACTATGTATTATAAATTAAATGAACGATCTTATTATTTAGCTTAATTTTTTATTAAATCGGAATATTGTTAATTCATTGAAAAATATATTTAAATCAATATAATATTTTCTGTATACTTATTGATCATTAATTTTATATATTTTGGAATATTACATATGTTAGTTTATTATTATATAATGCATCTATATACAAAATATAATAATGTACTCATAAACAAACATAACCATTGCAATATCAATCGTTCATTGTCAAACTTTGGAATACGACCTATTAATTTATTATAAGTGTTAACACACATAACCAACTCTGTAAATTGATTATTTTTATCAAAATTTAGAATATTACCTGTTAGCCCGGTATTATAATCTAAACATCTAAACCGTTAGTAAAATATTATCAATTTATGAATTTAGCGTAGATATTTTGGTGTTTTTAAAGCTTGGAATATTACCCTTTTTGATATTTTTTACTGTTATATATAGTGTTATCGTTAACAACGGTATGTATCCTTTATTTTATATTAACATAAATAACCTACACATTACGAAAAAACTGTTCGTCAAAACTGTTATTAATACTTGACGTATATTCTTAATTTTTTAATAAACAATTCATTTTAATTGGACATTTAATAACGATTATAAATAAACATTGTAAAACGAGTAATATTATTTGTAAATATTTATTTTTTTAAATAGTACTTAAGATGGTTCTAATGAATTTAGAATAAGTACTGAATCTGGTAAATTTACAGATGATTTCATACATTCTAATTTTGAATAAAAATGTTAGCTTAGTATATAAAAAAAATTTTTAACATTAATTATAGTACATTTCTACAATTTTATTCTCAATTACTACTATATAAAATACGATATATTATAGTTGTGAATATATATTTATCATTGAAAATGATAAACCAGTAATTATTTCTGTAGCTTTGAAACATTTATATTCAAATGTCCCAATTAAGTTTTACATAAACTATAATTCATCAGCTATTAAAAATGATGATGATAATAACATCAATAAACCTATTATGAAATATTTCTTATATTTTTAGATACTGGAAGAGAGAAAATAACTATATTAAACACAGAAGCAAATACGATCTATTATCAAACATGATGATTCTATTGTTCTTCTAAAAATTTTAAAGTCTATATAGAAGAAAAATCTATATATGTACGTGTATGTAACATTATCATAGTATTGGATAAATAATTTAGGGCAATCTGACTCTGACTGCTAGTAAATAAGAATTTAAATAAAGAATAAACGAAAGAGTATGTAACTGTAGTAAAGTAAGGAGGTACAATAAGGCAAGAGGAAAAGTTATTATCATAAGGAAAAAATAGAAAAAAAAGTGAAATGAAACAGGTATTAAAAAATAAGAGTGTTGTAAAATGAGATGAATGAACAATAAAAAAATTATGTAAAAAGACAACAAAAAAAAGCAAAGATAAACATATTGATATGAGTGCGTGTGATATATAGAAGATTAGATGTACATGAATAGTACATAATGAATGATATGTATAGATAGTATGATGTATAGAAAATTAGAGAATACGTTCAATACTATGTGTATAAAGAAGAATAAGGAAAGGTAGATAGTAGGGAATTAAGGAATGAAATGGATTGATGATGAATAGAATATGTGTATCATATAGAAAAAAGTGTGTATAGATAGTGTGATATAGCAAAGGTTGTGTATAAAAGATAGATAGAATTGTTTGAATTTTAATAATATGTATAATAGATGAATAGAAATGATAGAGAATAATGAGTAATACAGAAGGTTAGACTAAATTTGATGTGATTGATTAAATAGAACAAGTATAGTAAAATATAAGGAGTATCTATAAGAATTTTAACGTAGTCTATATAAAAACAAGAATAATATACATGAATAATAAAATTATATGTAAATGGTAGAGATAGAAAACATAAGAGGTTAAAATAACATATAAAGAGTATGATAGATATGATTTTATATAAAGAGATGACTATGTACAGCAAAAATGGTTAATTCAAGTTAGAAAAAGGAATATATAAAAATGATAATAAAGGAGCGAATAGTAAAATGATAGGTATTTGAATGGTTATGATAAATTTCAAAAAATATTACGAACAATATAACGTTTATTGTGCATAATATTGCAATACAGGTAAAACAAGCTGAGATGCTAATAGTAACAACAGATGAGCAAAAATGATCTCAGAAATAAATTATAATATTGATATAACTACTATCCGTATATATTGAGCAATTATTTAATACATAGATAACTATTGTAATATACGTTATACAAGAAATGTTATCTGTAGGTATTAATAACTAATCGATGGTACAATGATAGAAGATATGCCTAAGAAATTTGCATTTTATTGATATGTATTAGCTCTTCTGATATATTTTGATATCATTAACGACTTATAAATATAATAATTGTAAAAATATTCATAATATTATCTTATTATATTAGTTCATTTAGAATTATATTCTATAAGAATAACACGGGGAAATGCCAGTTTTTTTAGCAGCACCAATCACAGTTATATATATTATATCATCATGATATTGTTAGAAATATGTGTGATTTATAATGAATGTTGAATGCCAGTATTGGAATATTGATCTATAAATTTGCCATAAAAATGTCTAATTAATTGCTACTTAGTACGATTATTATCTACCAACAATAAGTATTCATCTAAAAAAATGATTAGAACATATGTATCATACAGTTGTGGTCTATATTAAAATATCAATAGTACTCTAAAATTTGTATGAAAACATCTGGCTTGTATAATATCAATCTGACTATATGACAGCTTGGGCATTATAGTTACAATAAAATGATTATGTATTTGAGCAAGAAACAGTGACTAAAATAGAAAGATACCTGATAAAATATATGGTTATATAGAAACAAAATATAAATAACAATAACAATAATGATATCATACATCAAATCAAATACAAAAAATTATAATAATGAAAATTGCAAAATAAACTATGATATATATATTATATATACAATGGAACAAAAAACATACTGATATATATTACTTAAAGCAAAGATAGGATAGTACGATAGCAAAATAGGATAATATGATAGCAGGGTGGCATATAGGAAAGAGTGTATATATATATATGACATGATGTGAAAGGATATTATAGATATTATGAATATATAGAAGAGTAGGTATGATTAGTATTAGTAGGTGGTTGTGGGTTGTGGACAATATGAGTAGATAGTTTTGGGTTATGGGAAATATAAGCAGGAGGCTTTGAGTTGTGGATAATGTGAATAGGAGTAGGTAGTGTTATACAATGAGGAATATGTGGATAGATTGAGGAATATGTGGATAATTGTAATAAAATGAAATATGCAGTTAGTATTAGGCGGTATTATAGAGTCAAGCCTTTGTGTGTAGTACATAGATAATACAATATAGTAAAATATGTGCAGATAGTAAAGTAGTATAGATAGCTATGATAGGTTGAGGTACAACTTTAGCTAGATATACAGTGATCGAGGACATATGTCAAACACTAATGTCAGCATACCTTGATGCACAATAAAATAAAAGTGCTAATTGAAATGGCCGATTCAGTAGTCAAAACTGTGTACGATGAAAATATAGAGAGTGCACGGTGAAATTCGTATGATTGAACATTCAATTCAACAAAGAGATACGAGCAGACTCATTAAATGATTTTTAATCTAATAAAAGTAAAAAATTAAGACTACTTGTGTTTGTATAAAAACCTTTCAGCAAGTAATTCTAAAACATTGATACAACAAGATAGCTGTTTAGTACATCTACCATTTAAAATCTCAAGTAATCTTATCGAAAGTTCATATCCGGATACTAAAAATATTCTAAAAAACATAATGGAGCTAAAAAAAATAATAGAGAAGGATATAGAATAATAGAACATGATATAAAGAAGTAGGAAGAGGAAATGATGAATGAATAAGATAGAATTGTCTAGATAAAATGAAAAGAATATAAATAGATAGTTCAGAAGAGAACTGTGCTGAATAATGAATAAAGATAAAAGTGGAGCAAAGATGGAAGAATACCACATTGGTGATAACAATGAATAAAAGTGTTATGATAAGCTGAGAATAGTGAATATGAAAGATGATATATAAACAACGAATGAGAACAATGAAGATGAAATGATATGGAGAAAAATAAAACAAGATGGAAGGAATGAAATCAGTATAATGAATAAAGTTATAATGAAGAGAAATAAATTGAAATAAAAAAAGGCAAAACAAAGATTATGAACAGAGAATTTAGATGTATATTGACAAAATATATAATGAATGAAGCTAAAAAAATTATACAAACGATCAAGTAATAATTTAGATAAATGTAAATATATATGTATACATAGCTAAATAAATTATATTATTTTATGAGTTTTTATGAAAAACTCTAGGTCTTGGAAAAAAAATAGATTAAAATATCATATAATGCAAGTTGAATTATTACAAAATAAGATATGAATAAACAGTATGAGTAAAAATCATATGATATCTGATAATAGTAATATATTTCGACAATATAATAAAACGTCTATTAATAGAATAATAATATATAATGCTAAATTAGTATTATATATAGATGGTATTTTTGTAGGCGGATAGGACGACAAAACCATGTTGTTAGAATAGTTGATAGCTATATGTCTCAGTTTTATAGGTACACATTATGATATTCAATAAACTTAAAACCGTACTCAAACCATATATAACGTAATAGTGTATTTGTATTGATGATTTAGGTTATATATGTATGTACCTAGCTGAGTTTTATAGAATAATAGAATAAATGATAAAATAATATTATGATAAATGTATTGTAGATAGATAAATAAATATTTCACTAATACTGCTTGATCGTAGTTTGATGTGTTGTATTAGTGATGAGATCTTGTTTTAGAGACAGAAATTGATCTCACGTATATAACGTATTATATTGCAGACTCGATCGAATTCCCCTCATTTTGGCATCTGCATCTGCGTCGACGACGATTTCTCTCTAACGCGTTCAAGATCATGTCAGTTTGCCGTAAGCTACGCGAGTTGAATGAAAATCCTAACCTCATTATTTTCCCAATTTCCATCATGCAAACACAATAGTCTGGCAATGTCAGCATTCGTTGACAGTAATGGTTCGGATTGCCAACATTGATATTGCTACTTCTCAAAGCAAGCCGAACTAGTCTGATATTTACGCCAGGACTAATATTAAGACAATCATTCACTCGATAGCCCATATTTAGAAGAGGTTTTATACCAGTGTGCCTGACCCCGGATTCTTGTATATCAACTTGATATCGGAAGTAGAGTAATGAAAGGCCGCCTACAACGACGAAAATAGCCAAAAACCATACAAATCCAGCCTTTTCTTTTTCACTTAACATTTTTAAAATTCTATTGTCTACTGGATACCTTTATATTACAATAGTAGTTTTTTTGGTCTAAATAATTATTTGTTTAAACTGAAATTTTTCAACGGTGTAAATTCAGATATATATGTGGTAGCAGGCTGTAAATAAATTATATAATATATATATATATACACACTTATCTCTTGTTAAAATTTGATGCATACAATTTCCTGAACGTTTCAAAAAAACCACATTTGATATAAATAACCTATAGTGTTTGATTAAAAAAGGGACATGATAATAAACATTATAATTGTAAAAGGTAGAGAAATTCTTTAAAATGGAATATTCCGACAAAAATAACTCTCTTCATTTAAAGACTTTTGATGTGCTAGCAAGCTTTGACACAGGTTTTGTTGGATAAATAATTCATAATAAAGTCTGAAAAAAATCAAATTTATCAAAATTAAACTCCTATGCTCATAATTTGATTGATTTTAAAAATCACATTTATTTTTCCTATACCTTGACACTAACACCTCATATATTACGAAAATTCAACCATAAAACAACAATTATTAATATTCACACAAAATAAATTCTTTCAATAATTTGAACCTTCCTATTAAAACGAAATTTTAATTTATTCAGAATTTGCTTAGATCGCTTGGTTAATTAAATGCATACAAAATTTCAACATCCTTAATTTTTCTTTATCATAATAAGCCCAATCAAGGTATATAGTATCAACACCTAAATGAAAAATATTGTACTAAGCAGTCAAAACTGTCGAAAAATTCAACTCCAAATTGCAAAATATAACCACATCTTATTCAAGGTCAACTCCAAATAAATGTTATATTATAATAAATAAAACTGTAGTAAGTTTAAGGTATACTTTCTTCATAAACTCCTGATTGACCCGACCAAATGCGACAACATTTGAAAACATAAATTAGAAAATAACATCAAATCTAGAGACCATAAGAATTCAAATATCAAAAAAATAACACATTTTAGTCAACATACCTTCTAATATTATATATCCCTCATTATGGAACACATTTCCTTTAGTTTGGCATACCTCCTTACCAGACAATAGAATATCCAAAATATTTTGCACGAATTAACATTATTTAAATACATAATTCCACAATACAAGACTCCTTCTAACCTAATACCTATATAGATCCCACAAACTTCAAATCATAATGAATTCCAAAATTTTTAAAACTATAAACTTTACAATTCATATCAAGCCTACCACGTAATTCGCCGATTATAAAATCTATAATTTTATCTTAATATTTTATCTGTTACTCATTCTTCGCCATATTTTTTCTATAAACCTTTCAATATTTTTTATACAACATCTCATATTTCTCTTCTACCTCTTCTCTTATTAACATTATTATAACTCCATGTTTCTTCATCTAATAACATAAGACTTTCCTCAATATCACCTACACGCCTTCTTTATATCATATCAAAATATTTAAATACGCTGGATATGTCGAATACCTTTATCAAAATTATCAGTAACTACACATATTGAATCTATAATACACAATACTCAGCCCCTAAATTCCTTTTTTTTGCATATATCATATTTATTACACATTTCGTATTGTTTCAGCATCAAATTTACTTAATCCCTTCCCTATCAAAATTCTGCTAAAAACCCGACACTCTCAATAATCCTTTAATTTACCTAAAAGTTTCCCTCTTAACATCAGCTTTTATATCAATACATGATTTTTCTTTACCAAGAATGTAATCCCAAAATATAAATCTAGTTATAAACAATATCTTAAATCTTACACATCATGCTCAATTCTAACCTAAACATACAATGCGAAATCTACTTATTATATACTTATTATATATCGCTAATTTCAACTTATTCACTTTGTCATTATCTAGTTCTAACACTGGCTCTGCTACATCTGAACAATCTATTATATCTTCTACAACTTCCTTTATCTCTATCAAAACTAAAAAATCTACTAGTTCTACAACACAATAAATACATACATGACCTCTACCAAGTTAGTTGACCACAAAAAATTTATTCAACTTACTAATTGATATATATATATATATATATATATTCATTGCTACTTACTAACCTAGGTTTATGTTTTTACTAACCTACCTATACAGAAAGTTCTTTTTTTAGAAAATTATTTATAAAGGCATTAATTTATACTAATCTATATCAGATTGATCCTCAATGGTTTTAATTTTAGCTACTCTTGAAAATGTTATATGTCGAAAAATTTTCGCTTTTTGTTCAATAAATAAGTATTCTAATCTATAACACACCTATAATATACAAACATTTTAAGCTAGAAATTAATTTTACAAAAATATCGCTCTCGGCTTTTAACGTAGTTATATTATTTTTGATTAAAAAAAAACTTTAAATAGCAATGGAAACCCAAGAAGAAAGACTAGTGAAGCAATTAAAGAATTTGATCTCTCAAAAAGACTCCATAGAGGATGAAATACGAATTATTACTGACTGGCTATTCTTACCTGGTAATTATGGCTTAAATCAGAGCCTAGTCGACAAAGAAGGGTTCCCTATTGAAGATACAGAAAAAATTATTGCAACTAGAGAAGCTCGCGGAAAGTTGGCGTGTATGTGGAAAATATTACGAAAGAGTGAAAATTATCTTCTAACCTTATAAATCTCAATTGTATGCTTACAAAAAACTTAGGCCTTCAAAATGACCATAAACAAATCATGAATAAAATACAAGATGGCTTATACGGCTTAAAAAATTGTGCCACAGAAAGTCAAACAAGCTCATTAAACATCACAGGCTCTAAATCGGAAGCCGAAAAATTATCGACTCAAAATACTCCAAAAAATACTAAAGATGCGATCGCATACATTAATACTGTTTCGCAGCTTTCTCCAGCATCGAATGCTGGTCTCTCTGCGGGTGATGAGATCATAAGTATAGGCAAATTATCTGTCGACAATCTTCCTACTTTTCAAGCTATTCGCAGTATAATTGCAGAAAACGAAGACAAGGAGATCCAAGTTAAGGTCAGAAGAAAAAAGGCAGATATGACTACAGAATTACTTACACTCAAATTAAAGCCTACAAAATGGAAGGGGCCAGGACTTTTGGGCTGCCACATTTTGCCTTCTAACAGCAATGTAAAAAATGATTAGTTATTCTGAACAAAAAAAAGAAAGCCCATTTTAACAAAAAAATGTCAGAAAAAACTATCCTAATTCCGAACTTAATGCTATCGTTTCTATTCGAAGTTTCGTGCTTCTTAATTTTGATATCGTTTATTGTGGATCGAAAACCCGCATGCTCTAAGCCATTCTGTACGGAAATGGTATACAGTGGCCTTTAGATTGGTGGCTGGTACTATTGATGTACAAAAATATCCTCTATAAACACCTTGAAACCCTGAGATTTATCCCAAAGCCAATATCAGTATGCTTTATATGACTCAATTAGCACCACCTAGGATATATAATTTTTTGATACATATAGTTGATAAGCTATAATAATAGGTTAACGGCTGACTTCGATTAAACCATATTAACTCTACACGCTAAAATCAGGTATTTCCCCACCAAAACCAAGAAATCGCTTTACTTCATCATTGCTGTTGGAAGAAGGGGTGTTGATATCTAAAAAGCTACATATTTTATTGAACTTGTGTCTAAAAAATAAGCTACTTTTTTACCATTTTTAATTTTCCTCAATACAGTAAAAATAAAGCGGATGATTCGAGTAGCGCTATATACGATTATTTAATAATATGCTGGGAGTATTTTAACTGTAAAAAGATGGTCAGATTGATGATAGCATTTTATAGGCCTCTTTATAAAGTTATACATGATACGAAAGATATCCAGAAGAAGCTCAGAATTCAGTAAATTTATTGCTCATCTAGGACCTTGTTTAGATGTGTTCACACATTTAAAATTAGATTGGAACTATGTGAGAAAGAACGCTATAGAAATAAACAACGCGATAGCGCTAAAAAAGGGTCTAATACAGAAATGATTTTTAAAAAAGCCCATAATCCAGACAATAGGATCAGTTAAGCAACTACCAACAAATTGTCCAACTTGTAAAATTTGACCTTTATAGTAGAAATATAAATTTACTTGGGAAATTTAGCTATAAGGATCTTAACATTCTTTAGATAAAACAATTGAAATTTGAGAAGCCTCAAAAATATCGTGGTCAGCAGCATTCAATATCAATCTGTTGAACACTGCAAAACTACACCCAAATATAAATTGCAATGATTAGCCCCTATTAAATCAAACCTTCGATTGCATATCTGCATATCTAGTTTTCATTTGAGCCCAATACACACGCTTCTGCAAATAGCATTCCTCGGACGCAATTTTCAAAAAGGAGTGAGATATATGAACTTGTGGCTCTAGTTTTAGACCAGAAAATTCTACAAGTACCATAACACTGCTCCCGTTTTTGTGGAAGAAACCATATAATCCCTACTGTATTTTTATTCTGACACAAGCAATTTGTATATCCTTAGACCGCTAAAATATTTTTTTAGGATGAGAAACATTAAATTATTAGAAGTACAAAATACTAAAAAACAAAAACACATCTAACAACGCTTGTACAAGCGCTGGTAAACAGTAATCGATTTTAAGTTGAAAAGACAATGTCTACGGTAAATTTTTTAAATCTATTTGCCCTACTGACATTTTAAAATGCATATTTTTTAAAAAAGCGTGCCTACAGAAATGAATTAAAACAAAAAGTAAAGTAACACATCAGAAACAAAACATGCCAAGAAAATACCTATTCAAAAAAAGTATTGCAATATTCTGTTACAATCATGCTTATGATAAAAAACCAATAAAGAATCAAAAAAAATTCTGTGCAGAACGAAGTGAACCACATTTGTAAACACTAGATAAACCTTCTAGTCAAAATCGATTGAGGCTGTGCTATTTTATCCGTTATAGCATGCTAGATGTTTATTCGAGATTTTTTATGTACAGACGCAGCTAGCAGATTAGCTTGTATTTAATTAAAGGGCTCTTCAGGTTGCGGTCCAATACCATAGAAGATCGGAAGAAGAATGGACATAATAGGAACTTTTGCTTCTCTTGATCCAAAATAAACTATTGCAGCTGGAAGGCCATATAAAATGATAGGCTTACACAAAAAAAGGAAACTTATGGTAAAGCCAATGACTGTTTGCGTCAATTCTAAGGTCTTCAACAAAGCAGTGTTCTGTTTAGTGTATTCGTTTTGATCCGTGAAGTAAGGATCGACTTCATTCTGATCTTCGCTGTAAAAATTGAATATATCTTCTTCACCCAAAGACATGTTGAAAGAGTAGTGAAAGAAAAAAACAATGGTAAAAAATTTCTTACTAGGCAATGAACGATAAATTTGAATTTTGGAGGTTTGATCTCATTTACCAACTAGCAAGCATTATAACTCAAAAGGTAAAATGATGAGCTAAAATGAATTAGGCTAGAATAAAAAGGGCCACTGATGTAAGAAAAATTGATGTCAGACATGAGGACGAACTACCAAACTAAAGAACTACGACCAATTACTAAGCTATCAAATACAGATAGACTACATCCAGAGAGACATGGCATTAAGCTAGAATAATTTTGGACTTGAATAGATAGTCTCTCGGTCAAGGTAACATCAATTTTCGGATTGATTTGATGTCAGCTTAAATCTTTATCAGTCGTAAAATGTTTTCGAAGCTTTGAACTGAATTCAAAATTGGCTATGCCGAAATTTAATTTTTATAATCTATTTTTATTCTACCTGAATCAAATTTATTGATCTCCTTGTTTTTTTTCACATGCCTACTTTATTAGACAGCTGGAATTGAGACCTAAATACAGTTAGCTTTTAGTCAATTATATTCTGGATACTAATATATACACTAATATTAAAACGTGCAGCTTGTTCTAATATGACATTTTTCTATCACTAAACTTATGTATATCCAATACAAAACAAGCATATTTTTAAAAAACTTGCTTTCTCTATGTAATTCTGCTGTCTCTGATGTCTTATTTTTTGTATCATATTCATTTCTTAATCAAACACGCAAAAATACGTAATTTGTATTCTACTATAGCAAAAAGAATCGAAACTAAGCAAATGAGTACCGGTTTCAGGTATGGAATATCATTGCTGTTATTCGCTTCATATTCCATTTAGTTTTCAACTACTTAGCTCTGTAGTTGGATTCTTTTCTGTATCCTCGCGTAATCAACATTCTGGCTCGTGAATCTGAATGCCCTACAACCATATAGACGGAATGAAGCATACTAATTGAATTTGAAGAAAGCAGTGCTTGTTGTATATAATAGTCATACATAAATTCAATACAGTAAGCTAATCCAAATGTGGTAACAAAGTAATACTTTTCTAAAGATGGATAGTCGTCTAAAGCAGGACAAAGCAACGTCGATGAAATAAATGCTGCACCAGATTAATTATCACTGTATTAGAAAATAACCAGCTCTCCAAACATAATGTCTAAGGAAATTGCTAGCGAAAATTACGATATTTCTGATAGATATACCTATCAAAAAAGTATGTCTGATTATGGCGCATAATGAACCTTTTTAACCTGATTGATTACTTAGCTTAACTAACAAAATCTAAAATCTCGTTCAAAGTATCCACTAGTCCTGTACCCCTAGGTTTAGCATCTTTCGCCCTTACGACGTTCCTTTCATCTCTCTGCAATGCAAAGGTTATGTCTGGTCAAATAGAAGGTATACTTATTGGATGCGCGTATGCCTATGGAGGTGTGACTCAAATGATTGCTGGTACGAACGAAAAACTAATGTCATCGTCTATTTGGATATCTTTTTTCAATGAGTTTACCAATCATAAAAAGTTGATAGAATAACTACTTACTTTTCCCCAAAATAGGCATACTTTGTTACTTTTGGGGCGATGATCTTTTTGCTGCCACGGTATTTACTAGCTACGGTGCTTTTTGGGTTGGTTTTGCCTATTTTAAGAGCGCTATAGCCCCTGTCCTATCTCAAGTCGATTTAAACAATGCCAGTGGGTTATACATCTTGTGCTGGCTGATCTTCACGTTCGTGCTACTAGCACTTTCGTTTAAAATTACTAAAGTGCATTGTGTGCTTTTCACGGCACTCACTATTTCACTACTACTTCTTACTGTTGGACATCTGTATGTACTCAGGATCAGAACTGAATATGCCTCTACGAGGCTTGCTAACGACTTAGAAACTGACTCTCCATATTTTTCTTTTTCCAGTATCGATCAACCCGATATTATCAAAGCAGGGGGATATTGTGGTTTTATTCCATCCGTACTTGCATGGTATATTATGACTTCGATCCTGGTGGAGGATATGTTTAAAAAGAATGTGTTTCCATTAGGAGATAGCATACTGTAAAAAATTCCATTGATTAATTAAACTGTCAATTTTCTATTCTTTCTGAATTATTTTTGCGGTTTCACTACTCAATCTGATTAACTTATATCTTTATATCAGAACTACAGAAGAATAAACCTAATATTTTTTACCCATGAAAAAACTTAGACAAGCAGAATGTTTTTTTGACAAAGGCTACGAAGAATTGCCTAAAAGAGCACCCACAATTTTTTGAATAAAGTAGTTTTGTGCTGACAATATTCTGGTTAATATGAATACTCAGCTGTTACTGGACGTGTGATCGAGGGTATGTTGATGCAGACGTGACCAAGAATGCTAAGCCGTGACGGTCACTATGCGTGTATTTCCTTAGTTGGACTTTGACGCTCGATATGAGTGATACTAGCATCGACTCTTGTGCGACACGAACTTAAATTTTTTGAAATAGAAACAATTATATTGGTCTATAGCACACGGTAGACAAATGTTCAAAAAAAGCGTTGATCAACGTGTGACTTTTAAGTTCTACTTTGCTATCTATCCTGAATAATAGAAGTCTAGAATGGAGGCAAATTTTGCTAAGGTACTTCAATGCGGGGCTTAGACGTGCCATATATAAAAAAAACGAGTATTTAAATCAGAACATAGGTCTAATATTCTGATACCCAAAAATAACTTCTATTTTATTTGTTCCTTCACAGGAGTTTGCCTTTGATACGGTGGAATCAGAAGGTGTAATGAGACAGCTTTATAACGGATTTAGAACAAAGTTGTTGTGAGAAATGAACGCATTACGTGCAAAATAAGCTAAGACCAAGTTAGGAATTAAACTACAACATAAAGTCAAGCGAAGAAATTTTGGAATTAGACAGAATTTTATATAACAACACGGGTCAGAAGAATCGATACCGAAGCCATGTTCTGGATAAGACTAACCAAGAGCAAGTTTTTGTATTGCACATGTCTGCATATGAGAAATATTCCGCAAGACATTTTTTTCAGTAGACGTAAAACCGCGTATAAGTACACTGCATAACAGAATACCAAGTAACACAAAAAATTTAGTCGCATGACGGGAACAGAGAGGTTGTACTCAATTAATTTACTGGTTACTTCCCTTCACACCTGAAACAGCCTAACTACATGTTCAAACGTGCTCTCTATCCTCATAACAGCGAAGGCGTTTGAATTTTCGAAAGCACTGTCTCTTATAGTAAGAAATTTCGGAGTGTGAAATTTATATAGTCAGACAGGGGAATTCCAAGATTTTGTTAATGTATTATGGTATTTTTTTGTTGACAAAAATTAACGAATTCTAACCAAACAGTTTCTGTTTAAAAAAAAATTTCTTCCTCTAATATCAATCGATCAAGAGACCTTCGCCATGCGGGTTTTATCGAAAAATATTACGAAGTCCGGCGCCTTGATAACTATGATCGCTCAGACGACTGAGGACATCTGGCACATGTATAATTTGGTTTCTATTAATGACCATATAAGAACACAAACAATAAGGTAAGCAGCATTACAAAATTTGCGATCGCAATATTGTGAGTATCAATGAACCAAAGAGTTATCGCCAGTACATTCAGCGGATAGATCACGTCTGGATAATTCCTTTGCTAGTGTAGCCGCCAGCTGTTTCTTTCGCAAATAAGAAATAAGTAAAGCGTGTACTTACGAATACAAACACACTAATTCATTACTACCGCTCCGACTCGTACGCAATGTGTCAATGCGGATTCATCATGATGTAATACGGGGTATACGGAATGCTATAAAAATGTAGAAAAATTCAAAAAGATTCAACTATAGGGGTTCCGGACTCTGAGAGAAAGGTGCTTACCTTGTCTATATGCGTAAAGGTACTGATGTCGAAACTTATATGCTATAAGCCAGAACGCATGTGTAGTGGTTGAACTTGGCTTTACTCATAGTTTTTCACCGGCCTCATTCTATAATGATAACTAAATATTTTGCCTTAGAAAATTGACTTCGACCCGACGGACTGTACGCTACGTCTTAGCGGACAAGTCTCACAGGAAAATAAATGGGTAAAACTGGGATCCTATCACACGCTGGAAATACCCCTTTTGAAAAAGCTCGTACTCTATAAACATACATGGAACCAGGTCTCACTTTTACGCCTCGAAGAGGCAGCTAACGAAAGTAAGAAATACCAAGTGGTGGTTGTTATTATGCAAGAAGGACTAGCTAACATATGCGTTATCACTGAGTTTATGACAATAACTAAAGCTCGCATTACACTATCTATTCCTAGAAAAAACAAGTCTTCCCATTCCCTTCGAGCTAAAGCAATAGAAAACTTTTTTAGCGCAATTTATGACGCCCTGATTAAAAACACTGACCTAGACCAGGTTAAGGTAGTTATTATAGCGAGCCCAGGATTCATCAAAGATGAATTTTATAAGTTTTTGTTGGCGTACGGTGAACATACCCAAGACAAAGTGATAAGTAGAAACCAGCAAAAATTTCTCCTTCTCCATTCAAATTCCGGGCACCGCCATGCACTGAATGAACTACTTACTGACAAATCGGTTATGTCTTTACTTAATGATATGAAGGCAGTCGAAGAGGTAACAATTTTACAAAGATTTTTGACAATAATGAAGAAAGAGCCGGATCGCTGTTTATATGGAAGGAAGCACGTGCAATTGGCTCTCAAAAATAATGCTATCTCACATTTGCTATTGTCTGATGATCTTCTTAGAGCGAAAAGCATTGCACTGAGAAAAGAATACGCCTCTATTGTAGAAAGAGTAAAGGCCAATGGTGGAAACGTACATATATTTTCAACCATGCACGTTTCAGGAGAGCAGCTTTCGCGGCTGACTGGAATCGCGGCCATCCTTTACTTCCCTCTATATAACCTTGACGATCAGCTTGAGGAAAGCGATATCGAAGAAAAACAGGAAATTGACTCAGAAGAAGAAGGATGCTACAACTTAAACGAGCACCCCATCGTTTTAGGATTAGATGAAGTTGAAGATGAGTGATGTCGTATGAAAGCTATTTAAATAAAACGTATCTGCGTTGTCACGAAATGCTTTAGATAAATGGTTTGCATAAAGTGATGCATACAACATTTGTACAGCGCGTGTTTCTATCGAATGGGATTAATGTCTGTACGGTAGTGCCGAACTGGATCGAAGACAGACAGTTATTACGCTAAACAACTGGATGAAAAAAGGAGTGGGCGATACTTTTATAAAACAGAAATCTCGTTCTGACTTTAAACAACTGCTTGCCGAGCGTCTGTATTTTGCAGAAAAACTCACAAGAATTGAGGTATGTAAATACGGTTGTTTAGATGAGACCGAATATTAAACAAAAACAGAACGGCTACTTTGTTCTAGATTTACAGAAATGCTGCCTAATAAAGCCAAATAGTGCACCAGAATTTGCGTTGTTTAAATGACTCTATTCACTCTTCAAAACAGTATCCAACGACACAAAATTTATTTTGATCGACTCTAAGCCATCAGAATTTATTCTTAACAGCTAATTTTAGCTTTAATATTCTGATGCATCCTAAAAATAAATAATTTAGTGCACACCTAATTCTTCTCTTACCGGCCTGCTAGCTTTGAACACAAGACATGTTTGTTTAATGAAAAACATCATACTTGCTTTACAATGTATGCTTTATGTCTTGTAGGTAAACGCACTCAATCTGTACTTTTGGTGGTCCTCGGCATATTGGAGATTTGTTTCAAGATGTGAGTTAGGGTGTTCCAATGTATATATGAGCGCTTAATTTGTGACAAGCCGAATTGGTTATTTAGGAACAACTTTCAATATAAAACTAGGCTTTTTCGCATATGCAAGTTAAAATTTGATCAAAAAATCTGTTTGTTCCAATAAGAATAATCCGCTTTTAAAAGCTATTATCACCACAGATAACCGGGTTGACAGGCTAATTAAAAATACCCATAAATTCTGAACCGGAAAATTCAAGATAATTTGATTTTTAGACATTCACTTTACGATCACTTATAGCTCTGATAAAGTAAAGTCTGGATATTTTGACAAAGCAGACCTGTTTTTTTTTGAACCCCTATCATTGCCAATCAAGCAGTTTTCCTGTAGCAGATTAGTAAAAATTTCCTCTCCTGAAGAAAGCAGTATTCAACGTATAAATTTTACCCGATCTCTTTTTGCAAGAGAGAAGATTTAACATCTTTTAAAGACAAAAAATTGAGGCAAACTGAAAACTCGAACATATGCAAATTTTTTTGAGTGATTAATTATTGACAACAAAAACACCGAACCGTGAAATATGAGCAAAGATGTAGAAAAGAGTGTTTGGTTTAACTTTCTTGCAGGTGCAATGGCAGGTGTGCAAACTGTCATTACTTTGTCTATACCTGTTTTGATTTTGTTGAAATAGTCTAAGCTTGCTAATGGCTTGAAATAGGTATAATAGGAGATATGTGTGTCCATCCGATAGACACAATAAAAACGAGACTGCAAGCACGGGTGCGTTTTTATTAGGCCTGATGGTTTGAAAATGAAGTCTTCAGCATAAATTAACCTTGTTTTCTTCTTGGAATGAACTAGCGAAAGCAACTTTACAAAGGTCTAATAGACGGGTTTAGAAAAATTTTACTACATGAGGGTGTTGGTGCCTTCTATCAGGGATTTGGAACTGTTGCGACCATGACAATACCAGCTCATGCACTGTATTTCGGGGGGTACGAAGTAACAAAAAGCGTTTTACAGCCATCACGTTCAGATGGGGACAAGAGCCTTTGGGTCTACTTCATTTCAGGTATTGTAGCAGACGTGTGCGGCTCTATAATGTGGGTGCCGATGGATGTTTTAAAACAGCGTTTGCAGATGCAAAATAATTGTGAAATGAAAGTCCAAAAAACAAGACTCCTACTATGTTCAATTGTCAAGAATGAAGGATTCAGGGGGCTTTATCGAGGGGCGGTAGCCGGATTGGCTACTTATGCACCCTACGTAGGCATGTATTTTGTATTTTACGAACAATGGAAAACTGGAGTATCTAAATGGAACCAAAAACCCAGAAATGAAATCGGAGTGATAGCGAGTTTAACAGGAGGTTTTTTGTGCGGAGCAGCGTCAGCTGCAATAACCTGTCCACTGGACGTTATAAAAACGAATATCCAAGTATACACAACAAGAGAGGGCGGGTATAAAAACATGAAAACAGCTGTAAGGGGACTGTATAACCAATACGGTTGGAATGCCTTCTCAAGAGGACTAGTAGCACGTGTTATGTGGATAGCACCTGGTACAGCAATTACAATTGCAGCATATGAGCAATGCAAAAAGCTAGTAAGTACAATATTATAAATTTTGACTAAAATTGATAGAATTGATTTTTTTTCAAGCTCTTATCTTCCGAAAATAGAGCATAACGCTATCATCGCCTCTCTGAAACTAGAACAAAAAGCCTCTCTTGCTAGAGGTATACCGGCTAATATCTGATAACCATTTCCTTTGTTTTTATATGATGTAGCACGGCAATAACAATGAATATATAATAACGCAGTTTATTGAATTGTTTGATAACCTCCCATAAAAAAGTGATTAAAATCAAAAGTTGTGTCTGAGGTCTTGTGATTTTACCAATGGTTCTGAATAGTATATCAAAAAAAATAAAGGATGGCTTTCAGGGATAATAACTGGTTTTATTCCTTCAGTAAATAAGCAAACTTAAATGCACATCCTTCTGTCATGCTGAATATCTTCAATTATTAGATTGGATTTAGATCGGCTTGCAAGATAATGCTTGTATTATTTTCATCATATCTAAAAAATGTTTCAACTCCGTCTCAATAAAATTTAAACCTTCCATTTTATTAGTGTATGTTTAAATAGTGCTAGTAACACGTGGCGACCATTGAACGTTGGTTAGATGTCTGAAAACCCAGAAAGTTCAAGATCTACAAAGCTGTACAAACATTGTAATTTTCTCCTACCGAGCAACACTATTGGACCTGTAAAATCAAGTTTATCGCCAATCTCTAATTCTGATGAATTTTCCATTCAATTTGACATTTTTCCAAAGCAATATTACCCTCGTCCGTGTTGCAGAGCATTTGAGTTGGGTTTATACAATCTGTGTCTATATAGCCATGCAGAATATAGACTCCGATTTACAAAAACTATAAGAAATGACATCTCTACGGTATTTCGAATATTTGGTTGCAACGCTACCATTTGCCTATTAGATTATTTTTGGAGTCTCCTAGAAACTGAAAAAAAGAATTTAGATCAGGTGAACGAGTTCGATAACATGAAAACACCATGGTACTCAGTTATTATAGATCGGTATTGCACAGTTGAAACACTTATTCGTGGCGCCAAAGTGTTACTTAATCAAGTAGAGAGTAAAGATACAAAACTTTATATGGATTTGGTTGACTCTCTGAATATGCATGCTCGAGCAGAACCTTTTATGAATTATTTACTGGTCGAGTCGAAGATAGAAGCTAGAGCTCTGTTTTTAACTCTAAAATGGTATTTTAAATCGTATGTAGACTCAATGCGTCAGCTAGAAGCAACCTGTGTTGTATTGATACTTGACAATTTAGATACAGAAAGAATCTATCTCAAAGACAATATCCTCGGCGGCGAAGCGAAGACGATTTACATAGTTGTAACCCATTATAACTCAAAAAACCTGCGCCTAAACTATTGTTGCTTAGTAATTTTGTGTTCCAGGATCGAAAAATATGCTCAATTACAAAATTTAGTACAAAGACTAAAGAGTGAAAATAATAAACAAATACATGCTGTCGTTTTTGTATCGAAATCAAAATCCACACTCAATGTCTCATTGATAAACTCTTCATCGGTCTGTACCCCGTCTTCTTTCAGTCAAAACATGGAGTTTCGTGGTGTCTACTCAGAAGCGATAAACAAAAAGAGCATATTAAGCAAAAAAAAGCAAAGCCATATCATGTCCGCTGAAAGAAAATTAACTGATTCCTTTTTTAAGGCTTCTCATAACACGTATATGTATCATCGATTCAAATTTCGTAAAGAGACAAACTTTTGTAATGGCTTTTACACAACCAGAATTAATATGCCAATAACAGCTGCATTTCACCAAGTTTCGGCCAGTTCGGAAATTTCAAAGAAGGACGCAGAAGAAAAAGCAGCTCTAGAGGCTGTGAACCGGCTAAACCTTGCAGAATCAACCAATTCTAAAATTGTAGCATTAGATGCGAATCTGAAATGTCGGAGCAGCTCATTCTATTGCCAGCAGTTTCATTCATATCCTAGTATTCCCCCCTTGCTATCAGTACCTTGGGTATTACAAGAAAACCTTAAATACACGTCCAATATTATTGTCATTCGGTTCGAGGACCAATGGAAAGAAAGCCGAACTCAAGGCTTTTTGATTTTTTGTCCAGCTAATTATTGCGTGGACAAATTTCCAAAATTTTTGGTTCCTCGACGGGATTGTGCAAAACATTCTCAAATTCTACTAGAACCAATCGATTCAACAGTTGAGTTAACGCGAGAAGAATTAGACCTACTAAAAAATTGGCACGTATGGTTCCTCAGACTTTTCTCTCATGTTCGAGAACTTGAACAAGACTGGAGTCAAAGTACGCGTCACTACCTGATAGCTCCAAGTAGCGATATCAACAAGCCTGTACCCAGCGTTGACTGGTCTCTAGTGAAGTTTGAATTAAGGCCTATAGATATTGATTCACCTGACTCAACGAAGTACTCGAGCTATGCCACTGTTTTGCCACGTCGCTTCCAATTCGTCGACCGCATTTATATATTTCAAAAGTTTGACACGGAATATTATGACAAGGGTCTGTGTTTGGAAGATATACCGCCATATTCGTCCATTATTAAAAATAAGAAAATCAACCTAAAATACAAATGTCAACCTCTGATAGAGGCAAAGGTTGCACCTTCGAGAGCATGTAAAATTCAGGAGGATTTTAAGCTCAAGGACGCGCCGTCCAAAGTCAAGAGACCATCTAAATTTTCAAAACTTATTACAGAGCTGTATTCCATTTATCCTGCCAAAGAGCTGCTCTTTTATGACGGGGCATCGATCTTCGTAATTCTTTACCACATGGAAAGCATTATGAGAGCTCACCATATTTCTAGAAACGTAATAAGAATTGGGTCTTTGATAGGAAATGACCAACACATTAAAAACCTGGCCTATTATAATTTAAGAACTCGAGAAATCCAAAACTTGGAGTTGTTTGGTGACAGCATCTTGAAACTTGTCGTGTACACATACATATCGTCTTTGATTGCGCGTCACACTATTGCTGGATTCACAAAGCTGTCGAAGGGATGGATATCAAATCTGGCTGCATTTTGCGCTGCAAGACCTGTGCACAATTGGATCGAATGGACCTGCAGACATTTACAAAAGCTGTGTATTCCTGGATTCTCTTCTCCAAGCTTCGACGTCGTAGTATCACCGAAAATTATCTCAGACTTTACAGAGGTTTTTTTGGGAAGCTGCTATCAGAATGGCGATGGCCTATCGTGCGTTAAAGAGGCGTTATGTGTACTAGGGTATTTAAAAATTACATCTTTACATTTTCCGTCGGAAACTCCAAGAGAAGAGGAGCAAAACTTCACAAGGAAAATCGGGGTAAAGTGGCTGGATGACGCCTCCGTGAAGGAGATCGAAAATATTTTGGGGTACCGATGGAAAAACTTAGGCCTTTTATATGAGGCCCTTGTACATGAAACCTGTCCAGCTTCATCAGGAATAGACACATGCTCAACGAAACTGAGTTTTATCGGGGATGCTGTTTTAGACTTTGTTATTCTGCGCCATTTTATTTGGTCAGACCGAGACAAATTAAATCTAAACCAGGGACATATGACTGATCTGAAGATTATTTTGACAAATGGTGCCACTTTGGCATATATGGCCTACAGGCTACAGCTACAAAAATATATACTGTTCAATTCAGAAATTATCGAAATACACATGAAGAAATACGTGGAAGTTTGTGAAGAAAGGCTTCACTGGTCTAGGCCGCCTGATATAGAATTTATGAAGTTTATGTCAATAGACTATCCGATCGTACTCAATGATTTATTTGAAGCGATAGTCGGCTCTATTTACGTTGACTCTGGTTATTCGCTATCGCCGATATCTCAACTATTGTTCAAATGGATGCATCCGCTGCAGGCCAAATGGTGCAAAACCGATAACATTATTCCATCTCGACACTTACATGAGCTAATACAAAAAAATACTAAACAAACAGAGCTGAAAACGAAACTCAACATCGCCTATGAAAGGATCAAACTTAAAATTTTAAAAACCACAATGTTGAGATGCAAGATAGACGGGCACACCACATACTCAATAGGATCAACATATAAGCAGGCAAAGACACAGGCATCCTGTAAAATGTTAATGTTGCTGGATAAACGAGGCCGAGGCGTTTGAGCATATGAGGAGAGGCGCAAGAGAAATTCAGTCGGACTGACGAATTTTCCTTTTGATAATGGTTCCATCAAAAAGCAAATAGAATCAAGGCGCAAATCGAAAATTTTCTGTGGTCAAACTGTCCTCATGTAACTTTCTCATTCGCACTGGGCATAAATCGAGGCTAAGATAGGATGAAAATTAGTAAAACGCATGACAGGAGTGAGAATTTGAAAAAAATTTTTCGAGCCACGCATAGGATATCTAGACTTCGAAAAAGACGCTTTTACAAACACGCCCGATTTATTTCACTGACGTGTCTGAAAAATAGCTTCGTAAAAAAAATTGTCATAATCACAAAAATGCAAAAAAATGAATGTTGAAAAAAATACTGTCAATTGACTGCGTACGCCACAAAACCAGCTTTCGGGGAGAGCAGAATTAAGAGTTTATGATCCAAGAGGTGTGTTTATAGATCAGACGCGCGTTTTCCAACCTGTTTGTATCGTTCAGCCTTAATTGTAACGCGAACACGATATTATTAGACTTCGAAGGAGCAATATTTGTTGGAGACGTTGAAATGTGCAAAAGATTTGCTGCATCACCAGGAGACTTCCCTTGATCGACAGGGTTTTTTGTTTGATTTAGATGCACTATCTTCTGATTTCAAAACGAATCACTCTTTGAAAAACGAAGTTAACGAGGCCTATCAAAGAAGACTAAATCTACTTATCGAGGAGTGCAGAGAGAAAAGGTCGAAGTTAGCACAGCTGCAACAACAAATTGTCAAAATGAAATACTTAGAAAACAGAGGCAATGTCTCTCAGCTCCCACTGGTACGTCTAACTGTATAAAAGCATAAAAGATGCTGTGGACGACTGCACGCCTAAATTGACATAAACTGACAGACTGCGACCAGAAATCGAAAATGCAAATTTGTCAACGTGTAAAGCTTCTTTCTGAAATCGAGTACTTGCAGCGCCAAAGCGAGCGCTCCTTGGATTCATCATCTTCTCATTTATCTAAAGCTCAAATTGTGAGAAAGATAAAAAGAGATACCTTTGAGGTACACCAGAGTCTGAGAGCACTTCGAGACGACGTGGAAGAGTTGGAAACAAAACTAAGCGTCTGCCTTCAAAACAACGCTTTGCTAGAAAAAATGGAAGAGAAATGGGCATCAAGCCAAGAGGATTATGCAGAGTTGAAAAAAAAAGAGATTCAAACTCAAACGTTGGAAATTGAAGGAGTTCATCTTGAACTGCAAAAAAAATTAGTAGATTTTTTACAAAGAACTTGGAATGAAAAAGGCGGTACTGAGTGCAGGGCCGTGACTAGATTGATAGAGGTAAATTGCTGTTAGTTGTGTTGAGACAAAACAAATCTAACCAGATTGCCTTGTTCACCGCTAATTAGGACCTTATGAACCTAGTATTTAAGTCAACTGATTCAAGTTGGTTGGAAGTAGAAAGATATCAAGAAGAACATGTTGAGTTTTTACTTAGAGCACAGATTATTGAACATCATGTACAAAACCGCCACTTGATAAGAATAGCTAGTCACTTTTTGCAAATATTAAATGGCTGACATGCGCAACCGATGTCCGAAACATATCGAACCTGGGCAATACAAAAGCCATGCATTGTTGAAAAATGGCATTTGGAAAGTATCTCAATAGCTGGAGTAGCTCAAAATGTTGAATAATCTAAATTTTATCTTATTTGGCCTTCACTTTCAGCACCATTTATCTAAAGAAACGGGAATTTTTATTCATTTTGAAAAATGCAGAGACTAAGGGGGTCATAGCTTCAATTAGATCTCTCACTGAAACAATGACTGAGACGTTATATGACTTGGCAAATTAGGAGGGGCCGAAAAGTTAGGTGCATTAATGATAATTGAAGCAAACAACTTGTCTTTTAATGGCCAAAGTAAATAAATACGCCCATGACAGCGCCTCCAACAAGTAACGCCAAAAATTTTTTGTACAAAGATGGATCGCTGTGGGTGCAGGGCTCTGATAAAGCATAGTACGACTTTTCATTTTTGTTTTTTTTGAATTCTACAAGCAAGATTTCAACAATAGAAACATAAATAAAAGTACCACATGTCAAAGATGCGATCACTTCACTGGAGAGATCCAAATAGGTGCTAGGCAGTATTTTGCTCAACAAAAACCCTATGGCAATTCCAAATGGGGTAGAAATTGAAAATCCCAGGAGGGAGTGCAAAATCCATCTAGTTGCTAAGTTAGAGATCACAAGACTCATCCCCAAGGCAAACCCTAAGCATATGAAAGGAATGTGTATGTGTAAGAATTGAAGCAATAATCGAGGCACTTTGTTGAGCCAAATTTCAAGACCATCTAGAATTACCGAGAAATTTGTACGCACCAGAGAAGAACTTGTGTGAAGCAATCGCGATGAAAATAGTATTGACATCACGATAATTTTTCTCGATCCCCAGTGCAGCACCTGATATATGAAGATAAAAAGCTAGTTGGCTATACTCCTTACAATCGACAATTGACAGCGTGAAGCTTGAAGACAAAGATTTGTAACAACCGGGGTACCTTCTAAAAATGAGTGCATTACCAGTGCTAAAGATAAAAGATATGCTCTTAGTTTAGTAGAGGTGTCTTGTTGCTCATTCTTTGGTCCATCGTCAAAGGGTGAACAATAAGAACAGGATTGGAGCATAACTTGCTCAATGAAAAAGGGTAAAATTATGCCAGCCATGATCAACAGGGATGATATGGGAAAGTGGACGTGACTGTCCAACGAACGAAAACTTTCTATGGTTTCAGGAAGTAAATGAAGGAAAGCTGTTGATAAGAAGATTCCACCTGAGAAGCAATTACCAAACTTGCTAATTAAGGACGTATTAGAACGATAGACGAAGGGGACCAGACTACCAATGAACGCGATTAAGAACAAGACCAACATCAACAGGAATTTGTATTCAAATGAACTACCTGTATCGTAACTTGAGTCTACTGTATCCATGATCCGTAGCGTCAACGTACTTAAAAATGGAATAGGTGAGTTCGTAGAGTGCAGAAAGATAAGCGAATATATATGAGTTAGGCAAAATAAAAAAATACAGGTAAGAGCATGCAGTCCTAGTTTCTGGATTCAGAAACGGATACCTTCAAGAGTTTGGTAAAATAAAAAGTACATGAAAAAATTAACATTATAGGAAGGACAAGAGGTAAATTTATCAAGCAAAACGGTGAATTTGATGTATTAAAATAATGACTGCTTCCCTATTTAACAAGGAGATTGCAAAATCTGAATTTGCTAAGGCCGATCCGTAGCAATGGCTAGTTATCCAAGCGTATGTACCTCTAATTACATGAAAAATGAAGCAATCAAGTAATTATCAAAACCCAGAAAAAAATTTTAACGTTCGTCAAAGGCTTCTGAACGCCATTCACGTTAAAACCGTACAAATGTATTTCTTTTACATAAAATTTTGTTAGAATAACGAGCATGGCTGATCACCGAATATATTACGAATCACTATCTCTGAGGTCTCTACTCCTTCCAGAGTTGTCTGGCTCAGCATGCATCCGAAGCATTTAAACTAAGCGTTAACGAACTTTCAATAATTTTTTTTTGTGTTATAAAAAACAGCGTTAATGCATATTCGATTGGGTCTACTTTCTTGACCTTCTTCAAGTCTGGAACATTTTCGCAGCACTTGGGTGCATTATTTAGTAGTTGCTGACATTTTAGCGAAAGCATTTTCAAAGCCAGTTTTTCGCTGTCCTTTGGCAAAAAAGTTGTTTTTGTGTCAAGTGATTGGGATAAAGTGTCCAGAGTAAGAAGAGACTCGTCATTGCAAACCATGACTCTAAAGAAGAGTAAGCTAGAGGGGGCCAGAGTGTGAGCAAATAGAGGTAGAGTAATGGAACCATCATGATTGAATTCAAATGACAGCTGCTTCAAAAGTTGCTGCTTTTTTTCAAATAAGGGATCAGTTTCAGGAATGGAAGTATAGAAAAGAGTGTAGTCATGAGGATTTTCACAGTCAACAAAGCCCTGATAAAGAAGAAGTTCAGAATTCGAGCGAGGTCCATAGTACATGTAGGCTTGTTCCCCTCTTTCAAAATTTTTCATAGCGAAGAGTTGCAGCGCATCGGCCTCTGAGTCATAATTAGACGTATTTTTTCCATATGCATGATTGAACATGTCATAGCCGGGTACGAGAGCTAAGGTGGTGCGCTCGTTCGAATCATAACCAGGGTTTGGCGAGCATTTGGAGGATTTTGCTATAAAAGTCTGCCTGCTATAAACAGCAGACAAAGCCCAGATAAAAGTGTCGTAAGTGTAGAAATTCTTAGGCATAATATCATGCGTCAAAATAGTCATAAGCGTTTCGTAATAAGCCTTCACGGTTGTACAGAAGACGGAGATAGCTTGTTCAAAGAGAAAGCTTCCTTTTGTTTTTCTAATTTGTTCCAGAGACCAATAATAAATAGTTGAATATTTTTTAGGTAAAGATGCAATGTACGGTTCCCAAAAACTATGACCCAGGTATTTTTCGTAGATGAGTAGAACGGCTAGTTGAATACTCGGAATTTGAGATATGAGACCATCCTGAGTAATTGGCTTTAATTGAGGATATTTTTGAATCAATTCTATCGTCATCATCAAACTTCGAGGTACTTGAATCAAAAGCTCGCCGGCATTAACGGGTCGATTGACAAAAACGCCATTTCCCTCGATGAGCGAAGCGGGAAAGATAGAAATAAGGGATTCCTTGGAAGATAACTTCTGATGCGTAGAATGGCGCGAAGCATCATCGGTTTCACTAGAAAGCTGGGCTACCGAATCGTCAATTTTCGCACCATTCTTTTTAAGCCATCGAACTAGATTTTCCAATGTAGTACCAGACGCACTGTCGCCAGCAGGCTTCGAGGCGTGACTGGAGTTGATTAATTTAAAATGTGGACTTTGTATTTCTCGCAAGGTTTGTAGTTCATTATACATTTCTACAAACTTTGGCCAAACGAGATTGTTGTCAGTGTTGTCATTAAGGGCAATTGCAACTAAATAAAGAGAAAGAATTATCAGAAAATTTCAATAGCCATGTTATAAACACAAGAAAGAAATCGAGTGTCCTAGAGAACGCAATTGAGGTGAGGATTCTGCAAATGCATTCTTCAAAATCAGTGATAAACCCTTGCATAGAAAATGCATACGGCCGTTAACTTTCTCTATCGTCTGGCGAACCAGCTCTTCATGCTGCTGCCTCGCCTTTTCAAGCTCTTTTTGTTTGTATGCGCTTGCCGAGAGCATGACTCAACCTGAAAAAACATGCGGCAAACCGCGACAAAAAGCAAATAATTGGAAGAAAGAAATATAGAGAATATCGGACGCTACATTGGCAGGATAAAAAAATTAAAATTTGAATGCTTTCCGCTTTCATCAAATTTGCTAAAAACAGTGTACAACGACAGCAAGCAGCAACACGAGCCAATTTCGATGGTCGGAGACTTCTGCATTTGAATACCAGTCTTCTTAGAAGTGACATATCTCACAGAGGGTGAAATATTATTCAATGTGAGACCAGATATGCAAGACACTAAAAATTTTTTGTACAGATTTTTCAACCCAGCCAATCTCATATCGATGCACATAAAAGAGGCAGGAGCGTTCAGGGGAGAGGACACGCATAGCCTGATTTTTCAAGCCGTAAAAAAGAAATTATCAAAAACCACACTTGAGATAGGATTATTATATTGTAATTTGTCTATTTTAAATTGGAAGTCGTTTGCAGAAGACAACAGAATTTGTTGTAGCACAAAAAAATTCATACCGTCTTTGCTAATTGACAAATGGACAGAAAAATCGAATCCGGTGTACTCATCAAATTACAGGAAACTGGATTTTCTACACAGCCAGTTGTAAATGTGATGATAAACATGTTTTTTACTGACAAATGCTGGGCAGATCAACAATATAAGCGAAAGGAAAGGCAGTATTTTAACTTGGTAAGCATACGGTTTTTGTCAACCCATTTGAGATAATTCAGAGTTTACACAGAGGAACTGTATGTAGAATCTAAAAATAATAAGGGCATCACATAGCATGTTTTTTAATTCCTTAGATCTTGTTTGCTCAAATCACCTATAACGCCGCAATTTATAACCAACGCAAGGCATACTTGTCATCATTCCGAGCTAATTTGTTGCTGAAAATGTTTCAGCTGCTTTCTGGAAGAATCTATAACGGAGAGTGGATAGAAAATCTGAAGACCGAAAAATAGGCCTAAAAAATAGAATCATAATATTAGTTCAAATCACAGGAGGCATTGTAAGATTCTGCATCAACTATACCAATCTTGTAAACAAGGTGTGTCGTATGTTATGTTAAAAGAAGAGAAGTATTGATATCAAAAAAAAACGATATACAGTTATGTGCGAAAAAGCTTAACATATAAACCAAGGTTTTACAAAAATTTCACAATAAGGTTGGTGGGCTACAATAATCCACAGATGATACCTTTTATGACATACATAAGAATGGAGTAAACACCTCACATGAAATGTTCAAAGGTCTAAATGTATAACTCTCACTTCTGGTAGGTCTTGACTTTTGAAAAGTGCTTTCAGCATGAAATTCAAGCAGCTTTGTTTAATCAAAGTGTACTTTGGATTTTAGAGATGACATGGAATTAGATTAAGGTCACTGTTTTGAATCTATGAAACTATGAAGGGAATTGAGATTACAGGAATAAGAATCAAAATACCATTAAATAGCGCATATTTTCTAATTCGGGTGTTAGCAGAATCGCAGTCTTGGTGAGACCAATCAACAGTGCGTACATGTAGAGTAACAAACTGTTAAGTTTCATCTGATAGGCAGGATTGACTTATGCCTACTGAGTGTGTACGTACTATGTACTATTTTCAAACCTTCTGAAAAGTAATAGAATTTTTAGTGAATCATAGCGAGGAGAATTGCTTGAACAGCAAGTAACATCAAGCAAATGATATGGTACGAGATAGTACCTGGAATTGAAGGATTCTTTACTAAAAATTTTTGCAGAATGCCAATTTAATTATATAGCAAATTCTGAAGTTTTTGTAGGATTGGACTGCGCCATAGAAACGCTGAAAGAATGGCTTAGTTTCACTTGGCACGTCGATAAAATATGGTATAAGGTCTTTCGATTAATTACACTTATTGACTGATTGTTGAGGCAAACCAAAAGACAGCAGAAGGAAACATCCGGTTCAAGGACTAGATCCCTACGTCCAAAGGTTTACTGAAATGCAAGAACTCTTGTAAAAATAAGTCAAATGAAACACCATTTCCGAAAACCAGTCAATATGATGAAGAAGTAAAACACATTTGTCTTATACTAAAGAATCTGCTGAATTACAAAAAAATATTTTAAGGCAGAATAAGGAAAATATCAACAATCTTTAATTCACGCCCTTTATGTTGCAGGGTACCATGTGTGCCATTATGGCAACCGCCAGCTATGACCATACCATTCGGCTGTGGGATGCGAATACTACAAACTGTATTCATACGTTTTCCCACAAAATATCAGTGCGTTCATTGAAAGGATTATTCATTTTTTTGCATCTTCTATATTCATAAGTTTAATCTAATTGTCATTTGGATTTAGCAAGTTAACATGATTACATTAACCCCTACGATAAAATACATTGTTGCAGCTGGAAACCCCAGTGTGAGTTTTTACAGTATCGATACACTTAGTCAAGATGCTGTAGGTAAGGACCGACAAGGCGGATCTTTCTATTAGATAGATGACTAACCAAATGCTAACGCGTGAGCAGAGTTTTTCGTTTAAGGGACACCAAGGCAATGTGACTTCGATTGGGTTCCAAAAATATCAAGAGTGGATGTATACCTGTAGCGAAGATAAAATTGTCGGGATTTGGGATTTGAGATTATCTGAGTGTGTCCAAAACTATCAGCATAAATACAGTATAACATGCGCTACGCTAAACCCTGATCAATCCGAGCTTTTTGTAGGCTCGGAACATGGCATGGTCAGCATTATCAATATAGTAACAGGAAAAATGAGCAACATTTTTTTACCAGAAACTTCAGACATCAGGTCAATATCTATCAATTTGGAGGGCGATAAATGCGTTTGTGTTAACAATAATGGGAAATGTTTTGTATATGCGCTGCCAATATCGGATTTGTCGGCTATGCATTTGGAAAAAAACTTTCAGGCACACGAAACATACATCCTTAAGGCGGTATTTAGTCCGGACTCCAAGCTTTTGGCAACTGCATCGGCCGACACAACGGTCAAAATTTGGGATACCTCAAGTTGGGAAAAAAAAAAAACGTTGTCAGGACATAAACAATGGGTATGGGATTGTGCATTTTCAGTCAATTCGGAATATCTACTATCTGGTGCATCTGATATGGTGGCAAGACTTTGGAGCTTAGAACAGGCAGAGACCATACGGTGCTATTCAGGACATACAGGGAATATAAGCAGTGTCATTTTTTATGACAATTTTTTGACTTTGACGTAATTGTAATGCCCTAAGTTAGACTTTTGTGCCGAGAAATGAGGGAAATTATCCATTTAGGTTGTATTTGACAGACGGCATTGTACAGAGAGCGCAGAGATGCTGTCATTGGTTGCTGTTGTTATCTATAAAATTTTGAAACAATCCTTAAAAAAAATCATCCATTTAGCTAATTTTATTTAATTAGAATTTATTTTATCGAAAATGGCGCCGAATGATGCTGATGTAAAACGCACATCGAGCCTTGATCTTGACGACTTCTCTGATTCCTCCCCTATAAAAAAGTCAAAATTAGAAGAACCATATGAGAGTAAAGGTATACATAGTTGAATTACGTCATTCTATCGCCTTCTTATCTGCATTGCTCATCGACGATTCTTTTCAAATCCACGGCTAGCTTTAAGAAGCTACTTGTTCTACAGAATCTAAGCAAACATATATTCGATTTATCTACTGCCATAATAATTTAACTAAAAGTATGTTTATTCCTGTCCTCCAACTATCGTTATCACGTTAAAATGTACACGCCAATCTGTACACTTAGACAAAGAAAACTTTTCATTGAAGGATGATAAAAAGGCAAAAGAGGAGGCTATCAGAAAGCGAAGAGAAAAACTGGCTGCCTGGAAAAGTAAAATGACCGTACAGTTATCAGTTACGAACGGCCATTCATCTGAGACATCAAAGGTCGAGACTGAAAGTGAAAGTGACAGACCTAGAAAGGTGGAAGTGGAGAGACAGAATGACTCAGACGGTGTTCAGAAAACTGCTTTAAAAGATGAGGTCAACCAAGTGCATGTGGCGCTGCATATGAGAAGCCATCATACTCCGGAAAAAAAAGACTCGAGTCTACTAGAAGATAAAAAATTTAAGCCTACAGGTCTGGCTGATACACCTCAAGCTGAAGTCTCTAAAAAGAAAAGCGGTTCGGAGGCGGATGCATCCTCTGACACAAAGAAAAATGAAGATGAATACGATCCTCTGGATGTATTCATGGCGCAAATAGATGGCGAGGTCAATAAGTTAAAGCAGGAAAGTATTGACAAAGCAAGAATAGAGATGATTTCATCAAGTTTGAATGACGCCTCTTCTGCTTCGAATAAAAATGCACAGGTTGATACGGACTTAGAAGAAGAAGAGGAGACTTTTGACGAGGCCCAAGACAACGATGACATCCAAAAGCTGACAAAAATTTCGACAAAAAAAATGCTTGAGCCTGTAGATCATAGCAAGATTAATTATGCAGAATTTAGAAAGGCATTTTACGTTGAAGTTCCAGAGATAGCCAGTATGACGAATGAAGAAGTGCAGCTTTATCAGGAGCAATTAGAAGGGATAAGAATTCGAGGGCGAGCATGTCCGAGACCTATTAAAACCTTTGCTCAGGCTGGTCTTGCTACCAAGTTACTAGACCGTTTAAAAAAATTCAAATATGAAAAACCAACACCGATTCAAGCCCAGGCCTTGCCGGCTATCATGAGCGGACGGGACGTCATAGGAATAGCGAAAACAGGCTCGGGAAAGACCCTCGCATTTTTACTTCCGATGTTTCGTCATATTCTAGATCAGCCAGACCTTCAGCCAGGGGATGGTCCCATAGGGCTGATCATTGCTCCAACGAGGGAGCTGGCGACTCAAATAAATACGGATATTAGGGAGTTTCAGAGCGCGACGGGAATAACGAGTTGCTGCGCTTACGGGGGAGCCGGAATTGGACAACAAATCAGTGACCTCAAAAGAGGGGTGCACGTCGTAGTCTGCACTCCAGGTCGAATGATTGAGCTTTTATGTACAAATAAGGGACGAGTGACAAATCTGCATCGCGTGACATATTTAGTATTAGATGAAGCTGACAGAATGTTCGACCTTGGCTTTGAGCAGCAGATTTTGCGAATTGTAAACAACATTCGACCCGACCGACAAACAGTGGTTTTCTCAGCGACGTTTCCTCGTCAGGTGGAGGTCGCGGCGAGGCGAATTCTTACAAACCCGCTAGAGATCACCGTTTATGGACGAAATACTGTTTCTAATACAATAGAACAGATTATAGAAGTCAGAGAGCACAGCGCCAAGTTCAGAAGACTTATGGATCTCATCAGTGATTGGTATGACAAGGGCAGTATACTCATATTTGCGGATAGACAGGAATCGGTCGATGCGCTCTTTCACAACTTGATCAAATCCGGGTACAATTGTATGTCTTTTCACAGCGGCAAAGAACAAATGGATCGAGATGAAGCTATTCAGGCGTTCAAAAATGGGACGATCAAAATTCTCATCGCGACATCCGCTGCTTCGAGAGGTCTGGACGTTCCTAATCTCCGCTTGGTTATAAACTATGATGTACCCAATCACTTGGAGGATTACGTTCATCGAGTAGGACGCACAGGAAGGGCCGGTAAGCCAGGAACGGCGGTTACGTTCATTGACCCCGTTGCAGAGGAGCAATATGCGGGGGACCTTGTTCGAGCTTTGAAAGATGCGAACAATCCAATTCCACCAGAGCTGGATCAACTGGCCAAGAATTTTGAAGAAAAGATGAAAAAAGGGCTAGCCAAGAGACATCGATCAGGATTCGACACAGGAAAAGGGTTCTCGTTTACTGAAGAAGAGGACAAGCTGCGCAAAGCAGCTCAATATACGTCTCAGAAGCACTTTGCTAGCGAGCTTGCCGAAGATTTGGTTGACACGGACAACGAGGAGGAAGGAGAAGATGAAGACGGTGTGAAAATGACAACTAAGAAAGAAGAGGACAAAAAGAGATTCTCGTCTCCAGGCCAAGCAATGCCTGGAGGTGTGGGTAGCGGCGGTCACAAGGCAAGCTACGGTAGTGGACAAGGGCATGCCTCTTCCGGTCAGGCATACGGCGGAACTGCCGAAGCCGAGAATATGATGCCCGGTTTACGTGCGGCATCTGCAAAGGTTAAACAATTACTGGCGTCGAAAAGTGCATTGGGGAGTTTGGAGGCCGACGGCCAAAGGTTTTCCAAACCAATCGAAGTTCATTACGACACGGAGATTGACATTAATGATTTTCCTCAAAATGTAAGGTGGAAGGTCACCCACAAAGACGCATTGGCGGATATTATAGAGTTCACTGGCTGTGCCATCACAGCGAAGGGAATATTCGTCGAGCCGGGAAAGCCAGTTCCGCCAAATGAACGAAAGCTCTACCTTTCGATCGAGGGACCGACCCAAGAGGATGTGAACAATGCAAGGGCAGAAATCAAAAGAATATTGGAGGAGTCTATGTCGTCCGTTGCTATGAGGGGTGAAAGGCCGATTGGCAGATATTCAGTATTAGAAAATTGAGGTACATTGTGGAATAACGTTTGCAGAGAGGGCATAGAGACGTGAAAACACGAGGCGAGCATTTGCAGCAAGGAGGAACCATCAGTTGCCCATTCTCACGACAGTTCAGAAAAATTAGGACGGTTTTGAGTGCATCATAAGAGCGGATGCAAGGCTGAAAATATGGCATTGTGTAAAATTTTTTTGTTGAGTCGACGATGTTCACATTGCTTCATGGGCATTGGAATTGCATATGGTTTGAAGGCATGCTCAAGGGGCAAAATTTAAATGCTGTAAAAATGTTCGTTGGCAAAATTGCGATCAAACGTTTTCCAGCGTGTTTCGTCTGTGCGATAGACCCAGTGCTCAAGAGTGGGAATTGCTTCGTAGGTACAAGACAAACAACACTTTTTTCTTTGTCTTGGACCGGCTATTGGATTGTCTTATCAGAACCCGAGATTTATAAGGGTGAAGAAAAATTTCGAGAATTTTCTCGTTCAGGCCAGGCAAATAGCGCTTTGTCTCGAAGGGGGTGATTCGCACGAGAAGGGCACGTAGGAAACGTGGACGAATCGTTTGATAGGCAAAAACTGGCGCCATCGAAAATGTGGACCGCGCAAACTTGGTGCGCCAATAGCCTCGAAAAAAGAAAATTAAGTACAATGAAAGGCGTGGAAACATGAGCTGGGCAAATAATTAGAAAAAAAGCTGTATTTTTTTAAGGGTTTATCTGTTCATATGACAGGCGGCTGGCCCGACACAGAATGTACAGGTTGTGCACTATGATACGAGTTATGGGGACCAGAGAGTACCCGAAAGACTTGAAGTTTCTCTCCGACAAAAAGGTTCGCGTCTTCACCAGACAAGAGTACAAACAGGCAACGCTGGACGATGGGAAGCAAATGGCAAATTTGAATTACCTTGAGAACGATAATTCCATATTTGAGGCAACTATTTCAGATAAAAGCAGATCTGAAGAGGTAACCAAGCCAAGTATGGATAGGGGGAAAGCAGTGAGGCCCATGAATGAAAGCCGGTTACATTTTAAAACAAAGTATTACCTTTGGGAACAACTAAAGACGACGAATGCGCTTAGTATCATTAAGATGTGCAACACTACTCACAACCTACATGCGCCAAGTGTTGGCCCATTTTGGAGTTGTACGCAGACGTGTATGGTCGAAAACTGGATTGTGAGCTGGGATGAAGTAAAAATGGAATACAACATGAAGGCAGCTGGCAAATTTGACGTGGCTATATTGCAGTCGGTACCAGATAGTAGCAAGCAGGTAGAAAACAGGGATGGGCGGTCGGACAAGTTGATTCGAGGTGAAGTGTGCCGAAATAGTGCAACGTTATCTAGTTTAGATAAGGGGTCCAAATCTATAAAATGCGTAGTCGAAGTCCTCAACAAATCGCCGATGGCCCCGTCGAAGATTTCTCATTTGCAGCGCAAAGGAATAAAGTGGATTGAAGTTCAAGCGCACTTGAACCTATACAATCCCGCGAATTGTGCAGCACTGTCTGAAAAAAACGATGAAAAGCTAGAATTTCACGTACAGCTGCCCATTGGAAAACTGCAACGTCTTCATCTGCCCTTTGGGTGGAAGGCAGGAACCCCACTTTTGGTAAAGAGATCTTCAGATGGAGACTGGACATGCCCTATATGTCAGCTAGGACACGATGGCATCGTTTTCGAAAGCATTGCCGCGATTATTGACGTTTACGGCTCGTCGCCGGCCAAAAATGGTTATGCCAAAATAACAAGGTATGTATACGGAATTTATTCGCGGCAATTGTCGAATCTGGAATCCGCTTTCCAGCGGCGCTCGAAGCATCTGTATTTGGTTGAGGCGACTCAGAAGATATCCATAGGACCTTTCGGCGTCAATACCGTGAATGGTGAGGGGTTTCTGGTAGCGACTACGCACAACACAACTCACAGTGAAAAGAGGGATTTTGACTACCTCTTTGCGTATTACAAGAAGCTCTTGGATCTGTTCGCTTCTGATAAGCTGATTGTTGACATAAAGCTGGAATGGCCAGGTGAACGGATAAAGGAATTTTTTCAGAAAAGAGATAGGCTGGCAAGTCTAGTGGGAGTTGAAAATATGAACAACGTTTACAGCGTGTTTCCTAGCATATCTAGAATTTTAGACTATTCGTATCAATATGATCATAGAAAGGAGCAGTGGGTTAAATCGAAAGTGAGAGAGAAGCCGTGAAATTCGCGTGTAGTACGAGAATATTGTATGCCTCTATTCTCAGAAAAATCGCAGTCGTTCGTTGTAGGTGTATGATATAAATAGTCAGATATACAGTTGTTGTTCGTTTTATTCTCAAAATGACGTTTTGTCTTTGTTGGTGTAGGTATATGAGAGACAACGGAAGTCTGCGCCTCTCGCTGCGATAACTAAGGCCGATGGATCTGCGTTGCGCTGAAAAATTTTTTTGAAATGCTGAATTGAAAATACACAGGCGCCGAAAGTGCGGCTGAGACGGGGATTGCGGTTCGAGTTTACCAGCGGTTGAAGGGGTTGCATCTGATGCAGAGTTGAAGGCTGTGAGGGGAAACGGAGTTGAGAAGACGGTTTAAAAGCCAGTTCGGGTTATCGCGAAAATGATTAATTTGCGTTCAGGATGAAATAGGCAGAGAGGACAGAGACGCGGTGATCGGTAGAGTTCAAATTGAAGTGGCCGGACAAAGACAGTTTGAATCTCTGGGCTTCGCAGACGACAGACACTGGGGGCATTAGGTGCCGCGAATAGCGAAGGGGGCCCGGATTCTTTAAAATGCGTCTTGCGCTTATTGACTTTTCAATGTTCAGAGTATCAGTTTTGCTCTGACTTTGCACGCTGCAAAAAAGTCAATGTTGGAAAACTTTTTAATTTTTTCAAAGGGTGGTGTCGTTATATATGAATGCGCTTTTGCGGTCGTTGAGGGGAATCCAGTGAACGAGCTGATAGACCGGGTGTTGATAGAGGTGTGTTTCGTTGGCGCGCGGCACTGGCTTTTGGGGGGGGTGGAGCGGTTGCGTTTGTGTATTCGAAATTTGCGGTAATTGACATGTTTTAAAAAGGGTCAGCTGGATCAAGACAGTTACTCTAATTCGAGATACGTGTTGTATTGGAAGTTGCTGAATGAGTATGATTTGATATTAGTGGTTCGTATTAGGAAAGAGGGCTAGAGGGGGTTTGCTCGTTTAGAGATTTTTTTGACATGGTGAGCTTGCACGTGCGGGAATAAGTAGGCGGTGTGTTTGAAGTTGTTGCAAAAGTCGATTCACTATGCGAAGGAGCTGCTGGAGGAGGTGGCGAGCGAGGTGTTGGCCTTATATGGGGAGAGGTTGAGGAAGGAGGCGTTGGAGACGGGGCTGAGGAGTGGCGTAGGCGGGGCGTTGGAGGGGTACGATTTGAAGTTTAGAGAGACGCTGGAAGTGGTGAGGAAGAGAGCGAATGAGAGGAGGTGCGCTCAAAAGGTGATTACGGCTTTTTGGGACACGCCGAAGGGTCAGGAAATTATAAAAAATCGAGACCAGGGCGAAAAAAAGGGGAAGGTGGGTAAGGGCAAGAAGGAGCCGAAGGGGGCCGAAAAAAAGAGAGGAGGGGTGACGAGTAGGTCTAAGAAGTCGAGGAACTGGAACGGCGAGGAGGCGTCGATAGAAGAGCTCAGTAGGTGTGATCTGAAGGACGTGGTTGAAGATGAATTATTGGAAGAAAGAAAAGCAGAGGAGAGACAAGTTCATGCGGATGCGATAGAGGCGGATTTGAAAGCGAGTGATACTGAATCGGATGAGGGAGAGGAGCAGCAGGCGGGCGAGTCGTTGGTGCAGACGGAGAAGAGAGGCCTGCTTGGTGGTATATTTGGTTACGTTAAAAATTTGACACAGAAGGAGCTCACTCCGGAGTTGCTGGCGCCTACGCTCGAGCAGATCCGGATGCATCTCATATCGAAGAACATTGCGCCAGAAGTTGCTAGACGTCTTTGTAAGAGTGTGGAGCAGTCTCTGGTGGGAGAGGTTCACGGGAGTTTCAATAGTTTGAAAAAGACAGTGAGAGGAGCTATGTGTGAAGTTTTGACTAGGATTTTGACGTCGAAGAAGGAAGTTAACATACCTCGGCAGGTAGAGGAGGCGAGGCGAGAAAGGAGGCCCTTTTCGATCGTTTTTGTGGGCGTTAATGGAGTGGGGAAGTCGACTTCGCTGGCTAAGGTGTGCAGGTGGATGCTCAGGCTGAAGTACAAAGTGATGATTGCGGCATGCGACACGTTCCGATCGGGGGCGATTGAGCAGTTGAGGACGCATTCGAAGGCATTGGATGTTCCGCTTTATGCCCAGGGATACGGAAAGAACGCTGGAAGCATTGCTCTGCAGGCCATCTTGAAGGCGAAGGAAGAGGGGATTGACGTGGTGCTGATTGATACGGCTGGAAGAATGCAAGACAATGCGCCACTGATGAGTGCGCTGACGAATCTGGTCGAGGTCAGCAACCCGGATTTGATTTTGTTCGTGGGAGAGACGTCGGTGGGAAACGATTCGCTGGATCAGTTGACGAAATTCGACCGTGTACTGAAAGGAAATGAGAAAAACCCGAGATCGATAGACGGAATCATATTAACGAAATTCGACATCGTGGACGATAAAGTGGGAACGGCAATATCCATAGTGTACTCTAGCGAAATCCCGATTGTACTGGTGGGGACCGGACAGAACTACGAGGACATCCGCGCGCTGAACGTGAAGCAGGCCGTAGGGTTTCTGATGGATGGGAAATAAAGGAACAGTTCTTTGAGTTGTTTTTTTCGATTTCGGGGGGGAAAGGAAAAGGTTCGAAAGAGGCTACTGCGAGAAGGTGAGGTTGGGGTGCCGAGCAGTTGGAGCCTTTCGGACGAATGAGTTCGTCGAACCGGCGAAGAGGAGTTCTCGATTTATTTTCGACGGCGGGTCGGGGATGAGAAAGATTTCACCGGAGCGCAAAAAAAAAAAAAAAAAAGGCTGAACAGAAAAGTGCTGACAAAGTTACCCAATTGTTTCTGTTCTAACAAAGGAGATACTGTCATCTGTCGTGATGAATATCCCCTCTTTGAATGAGGGCAATGAAAGCCTACAGCAGTTCCGTCTGTTCAACCAGATGGCATCGGAAGAGAAGGGAGATGGTGCTAGAATGGTGCGTGGCAGAACGAGGTTGAAGGAGCCGTCGAATGGGGTGCATTTGAGGAAAAGAGTTTACGAAGCTCTGCAGCTGAGAGGTTTGATGAACGTGTCTAATTTTTTTTCTTTTCGGTTTGATCTCTTGGTCGGCTAAAGACGTTTTTCGTGGGCGCGATAGCCATGGGCGACCTTGTGAAGAGTACCCTGGGGCCGAAGGGGATGGTATGAGAGCGAAGAGGCGCTTCGAAGGTGGGGGAGGCGATTAGAAGGGAAATTAACTTTTTTGATGCAGCACAAAATTCTAGTTTCGTCTGGCCAGCAGGGGGAAGTGTCCGTGACCAACGACGGCGCGACCATTCTGAAATCTATCAACACAAGCAACCCCGCAGCAAAGGTGCTCATAGACATCGCGAAGACGCAGGACACCGAGGTCGGAGATGGCACAACAAGCGTTACCATATTTTGCGCCGAGTTGCTGAGAGAGGCAGAGAGATTGTGCACACAAAAGATTCACCCACAAACGATTATTGCAGGTACAGTGACGGCGGTTCGATTCCGATCGACGTCCCCTTTTTTTTTTCCTTTCTGCTGTCCATACTAAAAGTTGGTTTCGCTGCGCCTCGCTCTGCAAGGCTGGAGAATCGCTACTCAGGTGGCTCACGAAGCACTCGAGGCCTCGGCGAAGGACAACAGCAAGGATCCAGGTACGCGCGAGTTTTGTCGATGGCCGTTCGAGACCGCTAGAGGCTTGCATGAATTTCGCTAACTGGCACTTCCTGAACTCTCTCTCTCTAGAGCGATTCAAGCGCGATTTGATGAACATCGCTCGAACGACGCTGAGCTCCAAGGTGCTGGGAGGAACATACAAGGAAATGTTCGCTGAGATGGCGGTGCAGGCCGTCATGCGCCTCAACGGATCGACGGACCTCGAGATGATCCACGTGATCAAGAAGCCCGGAGAGTCGCTGGCCAAGTCGTTTTTGGACGAGGGATTTATTTTGGAAAAGAAGATTGGCGTTGGACAGCCGAAGAGGATAGAAAAGGCGAAAATTTTGATAGCCAACACCCCGATGGACACCGACAAAATAAAGATATTCGGGTCCAGTTTGAAAGTAGACAGCACCGAACAGCTAGCTAAGATAGAGAATGCCGAGCGGGATCGAATGCTTGAAAAATGCAAAAAAATTAGAGACCACAACATCAATTGCTTTATCAATCGGCAGCTGATCTACAATTTGCCGGAGCAGTACTTCGCGGACCACGGGATTATGGCCATAGAGCACGCCGACTTCGAGGGTGTGGAGAGACTGGCTCTAGTCACCGGGGGAGAGATCGTCTCGACGTTCGATTCCCCGAGCGAGGCCAAGCTAGGATATTGCGACTCAATCGAAGAAATCATGATAGGAGAAGACAAAGTTATCCGATTTTCCGGCGTCAAGAAGAGCGAGGCGTGCACTATTGTCCTGCGGGGCGGAACCAAGCAAATTTTAGACGAGGCCGAGCGATCCCTGCACGACGCCCTCTGCGTGCTGGCCCACACGGCTGCAAACGACCATCGCGTGGTACTGGGTGCCGGGTGTAGCGAAATGGTCATGGCGAACGCAGTCGAGGAGTTGGCGAAGAAGACTCCAGGAAAAAAGGCCATGGCCATCGAGTCATTCGCGACCGCTCTGAGAATGATTCCAACCATCATCGCCGACAACGCGGGGTATGACTCCGGTGAACTCGTCTCCAAGCTGAGAGCCGCGCACTATAACGGAGATACCACGGCGGGGCTGAGCATGAGCAACGGCGGGGAGATCGCGGACGTTGAAAAGCTGGGCGTCTTGGAGTCGTTCAAGCTGAAGAGCCAGGTCTTGAAATCTGCGGCAGAAGCGGCAGAAATGATTCTCAGGGTCGACGAGTTGGTCACGGCGCCTCCGCGCCCTAGGAAAAAAGACCCGCGTCTAGGATAAACGAAAAAAAAAAAAAAAAAGAGAAAAAAAAAAGAGAAAAAAAAGCAGCGGTTCCGCCAAGTCCTAAATTCACAAAAATGGAGGGCGAGTAAAAAGTACTTAAACAGGGGTCATCAACGGCGCCCTTTCATTTTTGTGCGAAAGAGGCCTTATTTTTTTTTTTTAGAAATAGTTGACGTATGTACTTTTTTTTCTTGCGGCGCTTCGTCTTGGCCTTCCGGACGGCGGTGGGCGCCAGGGCCAGAGGTTCTTCCTCGAGGAGGTCGAAGTCGGACCAAGTCTTGTCGCGGAATTTCGAGGCGAGTTCGGAGAGCTTGGACTCCAGGATTGCCCGCCTCGGCTCGGGAATTGACGAGAGCGCTTGATCGAGCGTCGTCGTGTGGTCGTTGGCGGGGGAGAGTCGAGACGAGGACCGCGCGGACTCCGGTCCGGGGTCCCCTCCCTGGGCGACGTAGCAGGAAGTGGTGCCGGAATGTCGCGCCGCGTGAGATAGCTCGCGAACGGCTCCGAGGACGTCACCTAAGTGAAACAGGCAAAATGCGAGGTTGTAGTGGGCTTCCGACACCTTCGATTCGAGGAGCTGGCGCTCGATGTCAGTCAAGAGCGGCTCATCGGCGGAAGCGCAGGATAGAACAAGTTTGAGCCTCTGCAGACAGAGGAGATGAGCTTCTTTCTGCTCGGTAACCAGCTTCGAGGCGTTCTCTTGTTTCAGCTCGCGGTAATAACTCAAAAAATCGAAAGAGTCGTTGCGCTTCGCGTAATCGACCAACCGCCGCAGGGAGCCCAGCGCCTCCTCGACCATGCCGCCCTTCATGCAGCAGTACGCTCTGTTCACCAGGAAAGAGCAAACCAGGACGTGGTCAGATGGATTGGACAGCTCAATCGCGCGTCGCAAATACTCGGCCGCCTCGCAATATTCACTTGCCAAAGAACCCTTCTCTACCAACTTCATCGCCTGTCTCTGATAACACGCCAGCAGGCTATTCGCGCATTTCGCGCGGTCGAACCGGTGCTCCGGATGCGCCTCGGCAAGCTCGAGAGACCTCTCGAACCCCCCAATCGCGGCCTCCCAGTCGCCATGACGAGCCAATATCTCACCCAACATAAAATGCGACTGGGGCTGCGTCGGGTCCAGTCTGATCGCCGCGTCCATCTCCCTCACCGCAAATTCCACGTTCCCCCTCATGCTGTAGCACGACGCCAAATTCTGACGAACCAAAACTTGGTCCGGCGCAATCTCTCTCGCCCGCCTGTAATGGTACAACGCCTGGTCGCACAAATTCTCCTCCATCAACAACGACCCCAGCGCCGTGTGACTCTCCACGTGCTCCGGATTAATCTCCAACGCGCGCGCGTAGTGAAATCTAGCGCGGTTCAAATCGCCTAACTCCTCTTCACTAATGTACGCCAACTGATAGTGAGCCACCTCGTTCCTCCCCGTCCTATCCTGGCTAATCGCCCTCCTCAAATAATTCAACGCAACTCCCACCCGCTCTCTCTCCCCTCTCCCACACTCCTCCCCCACCTTCTCCCTCAGTCGACCAACCATCTCCTCGTCCGCGTCGTAATACGCCAAAACTGCCAAATTCGTGTACGACTCTGTATTGTCCGGGCAATGCTCAATCGACTCCTCGTACAGACGAATCGCCCCCTCCAAATCCCCCCCCTCAAAATGACACCTCCTAGCCCTCAAAAAACAACCAACCGACCTCGCCACCCTCAACGCCCTCCCAAGCACCTCAACCACCTCCTCCAACCGACCCGCCAACAACAAATACTGCGCATACCTCCTCAATAACCCCAAATCCTTGCTCAAACCCACCTCCACGTCCCTCCTAAACTCCGCCAAACGAACCCGAACCTCCTCCCTCTCCTCCTCACTCAATTCAACCCTCGCTCTCCTCTCCACCTCGCTCCGAAACCTCTCGCTCCCCGCACACCGCCTCGCGCTCTCCTCCGCCAACTCCAGCAACCACTCCAACTCCCCCACCTCACCCTCCCCCCCCTCCAACGAACCCATCACTCGCAATATCAACATCACCAAGTCAAACCTCAAACCCCTGCTCCTCGGCCGACCCTCCACCAACCTCAACTGCTCCCTCACCAAATCACGACCGCCACCACTCCCCAACAACCTCCACTTCTCCCTCACCAAATCGCCGCTCCTCACTGCGCAAAACCCACGCCGCGCGCTACACTCTCCCCAAACGTAACACACTCAGTACACGTACAAAAAAAAAACACACCCTCACCCCTCCGACGTACCCCCCTCTCTCCCACCACCACCCTCTCACCTCTCCGTAACGCCCACCTCTCAACCCCCCTCCGCACCTCGCCTCGCCAACCCCTCTGACCACCAAACTCCGCAACCAAAACAACATCTCACTCGCCAATGATGTTCTGCCAAACAAACAACTCAACCCACTCTCTGCCAAACTCACAACTCGCTGCCCACAAAAAAAAATAACCTCTTTCAACTCCGAAAAAACCCCCCGCATTACAAAAAAACACCGGACAACCCCCCGCCCACCTCCGTCACCCTCTCACGCCCACACCGCACCCAACGCTCCCCACCAAAACAAAATAAAAACCACCCACGCACCCACCCACAACCGAGCCGCCAAAAAACAAACTTGAAAATCGGGCATTTTTTTAGATACTGTACACACACACCTCCTACACAAAACCAATGCTAGCCCAGATCTAAATCATGCCGCGCGACGCGCTCTCAGCGCACATTAAACCTTCATCCTCAAATCTGACTTCAGATAATTGAGCTCCGTCCACAAACCACTCGGCATTCGACTCCCAAGCTTCTTGTACAACGCCTCAATGTTCGACACTTCAGACCTGAGCTCCTCTTCGTCCACCTTCAGCCCCTGGTGCACGTCCCCGAAGGAAATGTCCAAACCACGTAAGTCGAGACTTGAAGAACTGGGCACGAAACCAATCGGCGTCTTCGTGGCGTTCACCTCGTTGGTAATCCGCTGATAAATCCATTTCAAAATCCGAGAATTCTCGTTGAACCCCGGCCACAATATCTTCCCCGACGCCGAGGACTTGCGGAACCAATTGACGAAGAATATCTTGGGCACGCTGTACCCCAAGTGCTTCCTTAGAGATAGCCAGTGGCTGAAGTAATCGCAAATGTTGTAACCTGTGTGTCCATACATAGCGAACGGCTGTCGCAGCACGTTCGGGTTGTTCTCGTCCCTAATCCCAATCGACGAGGGGTCTGACTGCCGAATCTCGGAAAACTCAGAAGAAAGAATCGAACCGTAAAACACTCCGCGCTCCCAAGAAGGCGCCTCGCAGGCCCAAGGAAGAACTGACGACCTTCGATTTCCAAATATAATCGCGGAAATAGGAACTCCGTTGGGATTGTTCCAGTCCGGATCCACAACCGGACAATTCGACAGGTGCGTCGTATATCGAGCGTTCGGATGAGCTGCGGGCGTATCAAAACTAGGGTTCCACCTGTTCCCAGTCCAATCAATCAGCTCGGAAGGAGGCTCAGGCGTCATGCCCTCCCACCACACATCACCATCGAGAGTCATCGCGGTGTTTATGAAAATGGAGTTCTTCTTCACCGTAGTCATCGCCGACTTGTTTGTCGAATACGACTTGGACATGGCCCCATCAAACAACCCCGTCTCCGGATTTATCGCCCAAAGACGGTTGTCCTCTCCAACGTACAGCCACGCGAGCTCATCAGAAAGACACCTCACCGTCCAACCAGGAATAACGGGAACAAGCATCGCGACGTTCGTCTTACCGCAACCTCTGGGCGCTGCGAACGCAACGTGGTGCTTCGGACCATTCGGCGACGTAATCGACAAAATGGCCATTCTCTCGGCAAACCAACCCTCCTTGTACCCCATCGCAGACGATATTCGCAGCCCCACAGATATGCGCGTCGGCAACGCGTTCGAACCAAAGTTGGAGCCATAAGACCAACAACTCATCTCCTGCGGAAAATGCGCTATCAAGCGGTTATTCAAGTCACACGGCCAACTCACATCCGGAACCGCCACCCCGTCATCGCGAATCAACGGCCTTCCCATCGAGTGCACCACCTGAATGTACTGCTTGAGTCCAGTAATGCTGTCCAACACCGGCGTTCCCATGCGAGTCAAAAGGTGCACGTTCGCCACAGCGTAAGGAGAATCCGTAATTTGAACGCAAGTTCGACAATGTGTCGAACCCCACGGTCCAAGCGTAAACGGTACCACGTACATAGTACGCCCTCGCATAGAACCCTTGAAAAGCTGTCTCAACTTCTGCTTGGTTTCGTTGGGATCCGCCCAAATGTTCCCAGGCCCTGCCTCGTCGCGGTTCGGGGTGCAAAGATAATTGCGCTCGACCTCCCTTCTAGCATCCAACGGGTTCGTCCTCGCTAAGAAAGAATGCGGGCGCAGCTTTTCGTTCAGCCTCGTAAATGTACCAGACGAAACCAGCAAGTCACACAACTCATTGTATTCCTCCGCCGTCCCATTGCACCACACCACCCTAGCCGGCTCGCACAATCGCTGGACTTCTTCAACCCACGCCAACAACTTCGGATCGGCCGTCGGCGCCTCCGTAGCTCTCTTCAACCTCAGTTCCAAATTGTCTAAAATCTCCGTAAACGCCTTAGGTAGGCGGTCCGAAAACTTAGCAAAGAAACTTCGGATACTCGGTATCTCCTTCAACCAAGCCTGCTCGTCCACATATGTCAACTTGTGAATGGTCTCGATGGACACGTCCAACCCACCCAAATCAAGCGCATCATGCGTGGGCATGTACCCTATAGGCGTCGCCCTAGCCTTGCCAACCCCGTCCACTCGCTCGCAAATCCATTTCAGCACACGAGAATTTTCCCCAAATCCAGGCCATAAATAGGAATCCCCCTCCTTACGGAACCAATTTACGTAAAATATCTTCGGACTCAAGTACCCAAGGTTCTTCCGGAAGTCAACCCAATGATTGAAGTAGTCACCCATGTTGTAGCCGCAGAACGGCAACATCGCGAACGGATCCCGTCGGATTTGTCCCTGCGTTCCCTCCGCCGCTGCCGTCTGCTCACTCGAAATAACGGATGCCATCAGCACGCCCTGTTCCCAAATATAAGCTTCCATAATCAACGGTAAAAGGTGCTCGCGACGCCCTCCGAATAGCAGCGCGCAAATAGGCACCCCGTTGGGGTTCTCCCATTCAGGATCTATCACAGGACATTGATACGCCGGCGCCGTATATCGAGAATTCGGGTGCGCCGCCTTTCGACCACAGTCCGGCGTCCACGTGTTCCCCGTCCAATCCGTCAATACCTCCGGTATTTGTTTTGTCATGCCCTCCCACCATACGTCTCCGTCCGGCGTCAGTGCCACATTCGTAAATATCGTGTTCTTCTGTATCGTACGCATCGCCGACGGATTCGACAGCTCCGACGTGCCCGGCGCCACGCCGAAAAACCCTGCCTCAGGGTTGATCGCTCGCAGTTGCCCATCATTCCCTATGTGCATCCACGCGATGTCGTCGCCCACGCACCGAACCGTCCACCCTGGTAACGTAGGTACCAACATCGCCAAATTGGTCTTCCCACACGCGCTCGGAAACGCGGCACAGATATAGTACTTCTTCCCTTCCGGCGAAGTAATGCCAAGTATCAACATATGCTCCGCCAACCAGCCCTCCTTTCGAGCCAGCACCGATGCAATGCGAAGCGCGTAGCACTTCTTCCCAAGCAACGCGTTGCCTCCGTACCCAGACCCATACGAAATAACCATCGGCTCGTCCGGGAAGTGCGCAATAACCGTGTTGTCCGGATTGCACGGCCAAGGAATGTCCGCCTGTCCCGGCTTCAGAGGCATCCCCACTGAGTGCAAACAACGGAGATAAAATTGATCCTCAGTTATGAGGTTAAGTATCTTCGTCCCTATTCGAGTCATAATCTTCATGTTCGCAACGACGTATGGCGAATCAGTAATTTGAACGCCATACTTAGAATACGGAGATCCTACTGGCCCCATACAAAAAGGTATCACATACATGGTTCTTCCTTCCATGCAACCCTCTAACAACCCGTTCAGCCTTTTCTTCATCACGTCTGGAGCAAGCCAATTGTTAGTCGGACCTGCGTCTTCTTCCTTCGCACTGCAGATAAACGTTTTACTTTCGACCCTTGCCACGTCTCTGGGATCGGAGCGGGCGAGATAACAATTGGGCCGAATCCTCTCGTTCAGCTTAATCAGAGTACCGCTCGCCACCATAGAAGCGCACAACTCCTGGTACTCGGCTTCCGTTCCGGTACACCAGTGCACTCTGCTGGGGTTGCATAGCCGTTGAATTTCTTCGACCCAGGCAAGAAGGTGCCTGTTGGTCGAGGTGCATACTGAATCCGTCACGCTAAGTCGGTTTTCTAGTCCTTTTAACTCCTGGTAAATTATTTCGGGCATGTGACTGCCGAACTTCTTATAAAATTCTCGAAGTTGCGCACACTCCTTTTTCCACATCTCAACGTCAATATGAAATAGTTGATTCAACGTCTCAGCTGCCATATCAATCCCATTTAAGTCGAGTGCGCCCGGTACTGGAATATACCCAACAGGCGTTTTGACTGCTTTTCCAGTTGGATTTCTGCCGATACGCTCGCAAATCCATTTCAGCACACGAGAATTTTCCCCAAATCCAGGCCATAGCAATTGACCCTTTTCATTTCTCAAAAACCAATTAACGTGGTATATCTTCGGCGAGTTGTAGCCCAGGTTCTTTCGGAAATGTAGCCAGTGGTTAAAGTAATCACCCATGTTGTAGCCGCAGAACGGCAACATCGCGAACGGATCCCGTTGTATCCGCCCTTGCTCCCCTTGGGAACCGTCGTCATCAATGCATGTTGTCGAACCCATAAAGATGCCATGTTGCCACGAAAAGGCCTCGGTGACAAGAGGCATCAAAGTGCTTCTACGGCTGCCAAACACAATAGCGGAAATGGGCACCCCGTTGGGGTTCTCCCATTCAGGATCTATCACAGGACATTGATACGCCGGCGCCGTATATCGAGAATTCGGGTGCGCCGCCTTTCGACCACAGTCCGGCGTCCACGTGTTCCCCGTCCAATCCGTCAATACCTCCGGTATTTGTTTTGTCATGCCCTCCCACCATACGTCTCCGTCCGGCGTCAGTGCCACATTCGTAAATATCGTGTTCTTCTGTATCGTACGCATCGCCGACGGATTCGACAGCTCCGACGTGCCCGGCGCCACGCCGAAAAACCCTGCCTCAGGGTTGATCGCTCGCAGTTGCCCATCATTCCCTATGTGCATCCACGCGATGTCGTCGCCCACGCATCGAGCCGTCCACCCTGGTAACGTAGGTACCAACATCGCCAAATTGGTCTTCCCACACGTGCTCGGAAACGCGGCACCTATATAGTACTTCTTCCCTTCCGGCGAAGTAATGCCAAGTATCAACATATGCTCCGCCAACCAGCCCTCCTTTCGAGCCAGCACCGATGCAATGCGAAGCGCGTAGCACTTCTTCCCAAGCAACGCGTTGCCTCCGTACCCAGACCCATACGAAATAACCATCGGCTCGTCCGGGAAGTGCGCAATAACCGTGTTGTCCGGATTGCACGGCCAAGGAACGTCCACCTGTCCCGGCTTCAGAGGCACACCCACCGAATGCAAACAACGTACAAACGGCGCATCGCCCATAGAAGTAAGCACCTTGATTCCTATATGGGACATAATATGCATGTTTACTACAACGTATGCAGAATCCGTAATCTCGACCCCAAACTTAGAATATGGAGAGGATAGAGGCCCCATGCAGAAAGGAATAACATATAGGGTTCTACCCTCCATACAGCCATCAAATAATTTTTCGAGCCTTTTTTTCATTTGTCCTGGATCTGCCCAATTATTTGTAAGGCCTGCCAAAGATTCATCCTTGGAACATACGAACAGTCTTTCGTCAATTCTCGAGACATCTCGCGGGTCAGATCGAGCCAAGTAAGAGTTGGGTCGCATTTTCGAATTAAGCGGAATGAAAGTTCGAGATTCAACGAGCTGTGAACACAAATAATCGTATTCGGCTGTGGTCCCTGTGCACCAATAAACCTTAGCCGGCCTGCACAAACTAGTAATCTCATCGACCCATTTCAACAGCTTTTCGTTGTGTGTGAATGGCTTTCCTTCGGCGAAATCAAGCCTCTTTTCAAGCTGATTCAGCTGGTTCATAAGTTCCTGCGGAAAATTCGGACCAAACGTTCCAAAATATTCTTTAATGCTTTGAACCTCCTGCATCCAAGATTCTGGGCAGACTCGGAGTAGCTGTTGCAAGTTGTCGAAAGATATAGATAACCCGGTGAGATCCAAGGATCGAGGCAGCGGCACATACCCTATGGCTGTACGATGAGCGTCCATGCTGCCATCAATGCGCTCGCAAATCCATTTCAAAATCCTAATGTTCTCGTCATATCCTGGCCACAAATACTTATTTTTCGAAGAATATGTACCAGATTCACCAAAAGAGAACGCGGAGGTATCCTCAATGAACCAGTTTACTGAAAATATACGCGGACTCGAATACCCAAGGTACCTTCGGTATTCAAGCCATTGTGATAGATACTTGTTGATGTCTGTACCACAGAACGAAGTCATTGAAAATGCGTCCCTATGAGCAGGAACCAGTCTATCTCTGGTGACGTAGGCATCAACAGACAACGTTGAAGCCATAAAGACTCCGTGATTCCAGGAGAAGGCTTCGTATACCACGGGAACTGTAGTAGCTCGGCGATGCGCAAACAAAAATGCAGAAATCGGGACGCCATTGGGATTGTCCCACTCAGGATCAATAATTGGGCACTGAGCCGCGGGTATCGTGTACCGAGAATTTGGATGTGCCGCCTTTCGGCCGCAATCCGGCGTCCACTCATTGCCTCTCCAATCAATAAGTTTGGCAGGAATATCCTTCGTCTTCCCTTCCCACCACACATCGCCATCTGGAGTTACGGCAACATTGGTAAAAATTGTATTGGATTGCATGGCATCCATCATTGAGCGATTAGTAAAATCGTTTGTGCCCGTAGCCACGCCAAAGAAGCCATTCTCTGGATTTATCGCATAAAGCTTGCCATCTTCTCCAACATTCATCCACGAAATTTCGTCGCTAATACACTTTTGTGTCCATCCTGGAAGATTTGAGACCAAAAAAGCTATATTCGTTTTGGATGTTCCCGTCAAAAACCCATTAGCAAGATAGAATTTCTTCCCCTCAGGAGAGGTTAAACTCAAAATACTGCAATGAGTAGTGAGCCAGCTTGGTTTCTTGGTTCCCATATAAGAAGCGATTCTAAGACCCAATGAACGTTTAGAAAGCATCGCGTTTCCACCAAATCCAGAGCCATAAGACCAAATGGATGGTTCTTCAATAAAATGGGCCACAATCAGTTTGTCTGGATTGCACGGCCATGGCACATCCTCATGTTGGCTCGAGACCAGCGGGTATCCGACAGAGTGAATACACGGTATAAACGAGTCATTGGTAGAAAGCTGAGATAGCACCTCTTTACCAATGCGTGTAACGATTCTCATATTAACTACTACGTAGGGAGAATCGGTGATTTCAACGCCAATTCTAGAGTAGGGTGATTTAAGAGGCCCCATACAAAAAGGAATCACATACATAGTCCTTCCTCGCATGCAGCCTCTAAATAAGCTTTCAAGTTTGGGCTTTAATTCCTCAGGGTGCATCCATGAATTGGTAGGGCCGACATCGGATTGATTTCGACTGCTCAATATGGCCTTTTCATCTGGGCGACTAGTGTCGCGTTCGTCTGTTCTTGCAACGAAACAGTTGGGCCGAATGGCTGGATTTAATCGAACAAAAGTACCCGAATTCACTAATTTATCGCACAAAGTATTGTACTCCTTTTCACTTCCATCACACCAATATACCTTTTCTGGTGTGCACAGTTTTCGAATCTGATCAACCCAAGAAAGTAAGGTAGCATGGCTTGAAAAATAACTAAAAGAATAAGAAGCTGTTCTTCAAAGAACATTTCAAGTCATATTGCAATGCGTACATATTTTCATGAATATTAGAAGAATCCATAGGTGGGGAGGCGCAATCCATTGATGATACAGTAATAAAGAATAAAATATAATATTAAAGAAAAAAAAAACCAATTTGATGTACGAAAGAAATAGCGTAAAAGTTGATAACACAAAGAGTTTTAAGATAAAAAGCCGTTAAAAATATGGTGGTTTTATTAAATAGCCGAGTTAAATCTGTGCCCTCTAAGTTCCTACATCTTTCAATGTTTATGTGTGCCTATGCCACCACTGAAAACTCATATAAAATATGAAGCAGAAGGTTCTTTACCACTTGGATGCGGATAATAATGAAGCTCAAAAGTGAGGAATCGGAGTTTATTAGCACATGGCACTCTATCATCCCAATCACTCAACACAGAAAAAAAATAAAAAATTAGTTACACACAATATACATCATGTGGCTGGAAATACCCCACAGCGTGTTGAAACTACAGACCGAATAGAGGGTTTTGTAAGCTACTATTCAAAATTGAGCATAATTTTCCCTTGATTTCAAAAATTCATATCGAATAGCACATAGTGAAGAGACATTGAAAATAGGTGCTCTTTGTCTTTTCTGTAACGCTCAGTTATCAAAATGTTGTACTCTGGTTAGGTAATTTATATATGAGCACAAATATTATGGTTGTAAAAAAATAGTCGCTAGACGTTCAAAACTTTGTTTCTATAGTATAGAGTTTGAATTAGATTTTTATAGAACCGTTCATACCTAATTTTCACGAAGGCTCAAGAGAATAAGAAGTTAAAGGTTTCGGATTTATTGCAACGCAGGTTATTTGTTTGTTATGTTTATATCTGCTTACTTCTGAAAAACCCTGTAGTAAATTTAGACGTATAACGACGGCTTAAATGCATGACACATTGGTCTGGTAAGGTGTGTACTGTAATTATGAATTTAGAAATGAAGAAGAAACAATGTGCTAGATGTACATAATGTTTGGCTATTTAAAACGACAGGTTTTTACAGGGTGTTTGCTATTGACATTAAGAAAATAAAAAAACATTTAAGTGACAGAAGCAAGAAGGTCTGTACGGAAGGGCGCACCGTTATACGTCTTCAAATACTGTTATAGTTTAGCGGTATTTTGTTTGAAATCTAATAAAATTGAAAACAGCCGGGTTAATGACGCTCATTTAAGGCTAATCAGACAAGTGATAATGCAGAGGCCAGCTTTATCCTAAGATATAGACTAATATTTTATAAAAAAACGGCTGTTAATTAATCCGATTTTTTTTGTCTCAAAAACGTTAAAAGTAGCTCAAGTTTGGTAGCCTGTTGCACACCTGTGGGTTAGGCTGTAGCATATTTTTTACAGAGGTATATATGCAGAATTAAAAAAATGAGGTTGAGGATAGACTGATCGATAGGGCATCAATAAAATGTGGTTTTCGACCTAAACCGAAGTGCTATTTTTGTAGAACAAATGAAACAAAGTGGTGTGGGTAATGCACGTACACAAGGTCAATGAGGTAGCAGTAAGGACTAGACTGAATTGCGTGTCCGTTTAAGATTCTTCTCAAATGTGCGCTATTGGGCTGTGTTTAGGTGGAACCAATGAATGAAAACGCATTTAATTTCGAAAACCGAAGCGGGTGTAAGACACAACAAGGGAATGCCAAATAGACATTGAGTCGTATCGGCAGGTGCGCGTTTGACCGAACTAGAATATTGGCGCTTGAAGGAAATGGAGTTTAAAATTTTAACTTGACGCACAGACACTGTAAAAGATGAGTGTCAGCAATTGTTTTAGACAATTTCTGGGCGTGGTGAAAAAAAACTATTGCAGCTGATAACGTACCGTGGCAGTTGGACCTACCGGGATACGGAGTTTTATGGACAACATTTGCGATCTGTGAGAAGCTGCCAGCCACAAGTGCTTTCTGTATTGAGGCATAGCTTCACCTCTGGTTACAAGGGCAGGACGACGTCGATTTCATTTGGCGCGTTGCAATTGAAGATTGCCAGTACATCTGAATACGTCGCATTTCTTTTAGCGCGATTCAACGGGCGCCGGTTACAGAAGTTAGTCAATAGGAATTTATCGCCGAGGAAAGTACAATGTGTTGCGGCTTCATAGACAGAATGGTTAGGGAAAGCGGAGCGCTGAGCGTGGTTTCAGAGACTACGAACGATTGCAGAACCAAACTTAACGACGAATCTTCAGGTGTACCGAGGCGACGCGTTTGGGAAAAACGTTTTCTTTTTGACTACGTCAGAAAGACACACAATATCTATGCCAATAGGCAATGTAAATTCTGCTTGGTCGAGCTGAATGTGAAGGAGTGCCGATGTCATCCGCATTGTGCGGATTATGAGAACCAGGAAAAACAGGCTCGAAATGGGTATAATTAGGGAACCACATACGAAAAAAAAAACAAGGCGCAACTGATTTTGTCTTCAACAAGAATAATACGGGCTGTGTATAGAACAAATGATGTCATTCTTTTTTTTGCTGGCTGTAAGGGACAGCAAAACATTTCTCGCCGTACGTATGGAATGTATGAGAGCCGTTCGACAGGGTAGTGAGGGTGGTATTTTAGACGAGGGCGTTGATGGATTGATCCGCACGCCACAGATAGGGCAACCGCGTATTATTGCTTAGGTTCTTCGCGCATGATTTTGGAATTCTGTATCCGTCGCGCCCAGGGCCACCACTGGGGCTCGAAAGAGAGGTGCCGGGCCAGCTGGACTGTCAAAGAGGAGCGTTTAGACGAATGTGCTGTAGTCGTGTTGGTGGTACGAGATTCAAACAAAGGCAGGCGCTTCTTATTCCTCTTCAGCAATAATGCTCTGCTTTTTCAGTGGCGTGATGTTTACTGACTCGGGTGACGTGATGGCCAGCCTGTTTGCGAGTTTCCTCTTCTTGGAGTGATTGATAATATGCTTCGTCTTTTGAACATAGCGAACGGCCTGAGGTACGTGACGTTTTCGATAGATCCTAGATATCTCTGGGAGGTGTTTGTAGCGATTAATGAGTTGCTGTTGGTATTGCAGTCTTTGTGTCTCTCTGGATGACAGAACGCCCAGCGGTTCTGACGCGTTGGCTTTCCAGAGGCGTATGTTCGTGTCGTCGCTAGCGGAAAGAACGAATTTGGTGTCCGAGGAAAATCTGACACAGAAAATGCGCTGCATACGTTTTGTGTGATAGACTTCTCTGGAGCGGCCATGATTAACTGGGAAGATTCTTAACGTGCGGTCGTAGGACCCGGAGACGAATTCCTGTCCCGTGGGCGAATAGTCGACGTCCAGGACAGCGGCGGCGTGGTCCATATGCACGTTGAGCGCGCTGTCGAGGTTTCGCATGTCGAAGGTGTACAGGTTGTGATCTTCATTGGCGACGGTGAAGTTGAAGGCTTCCATAGGGTTCCAGGCCAAAGCGTTGTTGTTCATGGACATGACTAATTTTCGAATAGGGTTTTTGCTTCGGAGGTCGAAGAGGGCGAACGAGCGGTCAGTGGCCGTGGCGGCGAGGATGTCGGTCTCGACTGGATTAAAGGAACACTGAAGGTAGGAGTCGGGGTCGATGTCACTCCAGCGCATTTCGGCGATAGGATCCGAGCGTTGATAGTCCCAGACGCAAACGCTCTTGATGGAAGAGGTGGCGAACGTGCTGTTTGAAACACGTCCTTTCTCCCATTGGTGAGAAATAGACGTTAATGCGGTCTGACATATCCAGCTGGAGATGGGTTTACCGGAATTGGCCAGTACTTTTGCGCTTTGGTAAATAGGAGCACCAAAGCGCCGAACGTGAGCGTACTCGTCCGAGGTATTCGACGGATGGGGCGTTAGTCTATGAGAAGAGGTGTCCGCTTGATCTTGATGAATCAGTTGACCAAGTAGTTCGTCTACGTCATCTTTGAGACCGGCGGTTGGGAGATCCTCGAACTGAGGAATCCAAGTTGGAGCTCGGACGTCCCAAAGTTTTATGTTTGCGTCGTCGCCGCAGGACAAGAATTGTCCCTTTTCATTGATAGCGATTCCCCTTACGAATCCGGCGTGCGCCTTTTCCAGGACATAGAGGCATTCGCTGAAGCAAGAGAGGTTGGTTAATCAGAAGTTCGGCCGCTGCGCAGCACAACAAGCGTGGGTTCGACAAGAACCCCGTTCAGCTGCTAATAGGAGCGTGTCGTCCGTACCCGGTGGTCATGTTCCACAGTCTTACCTCTCCATCTCCACTCCCCGAGGCGATTAGGGAAAGCTGGCTGGGGTGCTTTGCGAGAGTATAGACGGCATCTCTGTGCCCGGCAAAGGACCGAATGAACGGTTTTGCGAACAACCGGCCGAGTTTGACGGCGTTCAGCGCTCTGACATACTCCCGGGGTCGTTCGAATGGGTGCAGCGCAGGATCTGGATTGTGCTGGACCCTTTGGAGTTCGAGGGGTTTTTGTTTGAGGTAGTCGACGGGGTTGCGTTCGAGGACTTTGATCTTCATGAATTTTGGCCCGGTGGGTGGGACCTTATGGCGAGTGGTTTAGAGAGCTTCTTAGGGGTAGAGAAGCGGTCCAAGGGAGGGGGGAGTCGCAAGCAGAAGACGAGCGTTCAGCCTTTGTGCTCGCAGAAAGAAGTGCGTTTCTATACAAGTGGGGCGAAGTGGCAGTGGACGCGCGACTTGGACTGAGTTCGGTATTTTATTATTATTATTATTTGTTTTTGTTTTATTTTTTTTTTTTTGGTGTTCTGCGCGGCGCAAAGGCGAGCAATTCTCCGAGGGTTGCACTGGCGGTCCTAGAATCGGGCTTGAGGGGCGCAGGGGCCCCGCGAGAGAATGGGGGCCGGAGGGGGGCTTGAGGGGCGCGAGGTCGCGTGGAGTTGGCTGGACGGGTGAAGTGAGGCGCGCGACGCGAGGTCGGGGGGGGGGGGGGGAAAAAAAAAGTACACTTTGCAAACTGTCAAGCATTTGTTATCTTGCTTGAGAGCGGCCTGCCTTGTTGTTAGGACGAGGACGGGCGAACCGGATTGCCAGATTGCTTAGCGTGACCTTTTAGGAGAGAGGCGTGGCGCGGAGCGTGAAGCGATGTACATTCTGAAGCTTGTCCTCGATGGGTTCAAGTCCTACGTAGAGCGCACTGAAATAGGCCCGTTTGACCCCCACTTCAACGCGATTACGGGGTACAACGGGTCGGGGAAGAGCAACATTTTCGACGCGATTTGCTTCGTGCTAGGAAGCAACAACTGGTGCCAGATGCGGGTGGGCGGTCCTTTGGAGCTGATTTACAAGCAGGGTGCGACCGGGATTACGAAGGCGTCGGTGAGCATTGTGTTTGACAACCACGACAAGCAGAGGTCGCCGATGCAGTACATAGAGTGCGACGAGATAGTGGTGACGAGACAGGTTTTGACAGGGGGGAGGGCGATGAAGTACAAGCTGAATGGGCGGATGTGTCAGGTGTCGGAGGTGAGGAACCTGTTTCACTCGGTGCAGCTGAACATTGAGAACCCGCATTTTTTGGTGATGCAGGGGCGCATTACGAAGGTGCTGAACATGAGGCCGAGGGAGATTTTGGGGTTGCTGGAAGAGGCGTCGGGGACGAGGATGTTTGAGGCGAAGAAGGTGAGCGTGAGGAAGCGGATAGACGGGCACGAGGCGAAGGTGGAGAGCATTGGGAAGACGTTGAGAGAGACGATAAACCCGACGTTGACGAAGTTGAAGAAGGACAAGGCGTTGTACGCGCGTTACTTGGAGTTGAAGGACAGGGTGTCGGAGCAGGAGAGGGCGATGGTGACGTGTGAGTACGCGTTGGCTCAGAGGAGGGCGGCGGAGGTGAGGGCGAGGTTGCAGGACGTTGAGAACGACCCGTCGGAGAGCGAGTTGGCGTTGGAGGAGAAGAAGAGGGAGTTGAAGGAGGTGCAGAGGAGGTTGAAGGAGTTGAGACAGAGGCAGTTGCAGAACGCGGAGATAGGCCAGTCGGAGTCGCAGTTGAACCAGGCGACGTTGAGGTTGAAGTCTACGGAGTTGTCGTGCGAGCGTTTGTCGGAGGATGTGGAGAGGGAGAGGGAGAGGGAGAGGGCGTTGAGGGAGAGGTGGGAGGGGGTGGAGGGGGAGAGGGGGGGGAAGTTGCAGGAGTTGCAGTGGGCGGCGAGCCAGGTGGAGAGGTGCGAGCAGGACAAGTTGATGGTGGAGGCGTGTTTGGCGGGGGTGAGTGGTGGCGCGGAGGCGCCGTGCATAGGGGAGGAGAGGAACACGTTGGAGGCTCAGGTGATGAGGGCGCAGGCGCAGATGGGGGAGCACGACACGGAGATAAGGAGGTTGGAGGTGAAGATGAGGGAGGTGAGTCGGAGGTTGGAGAAGGCGAGCGGGGAGTTGGGGGGGGGGGGAGGGAGCGAGTCGTACGAGAGGTTGAGGGGTGAATGCGAGGAGGAGAGGGGGGAGATGGAGCGTTTGGAGAGGGAGGTGGAGGGGGTGTTGTTGAGATTTTCGCCGGACCAGGAGAGGGTGATGGAGCAGGAGGGGGTGGAGTGGAGGGAGAGGGGGGGGGGGGGGGAGGGGCGTGGCGTCGATGCCGGTGGAGGAGAGGGCGTTGGTGAGAGTGAGGGCGTTGGAGGCGTTGATAGAGTTGGAGAGGGGGGAGGCGTCGATGGGGCCGATGACGCCGGCGGAGGAGAATTACTACAAGAGCGTGAGGTTTGAGTACGAGGGGAGTGGTGAGTTGGACGGGGAGAGGGTGTTTGGGAGGATATGCAAGTTGGTGCGGGTGAGGGACGCGGAGAAGGCGATAGCGTTGACGGTGGCGGGGGGTGCTCGGTGGTACCACGTGGTGGTGGAGAGCAGCAGGGAGGCGATGCAGTTGAGTCGGGTGGTGAGGGCGAGGAACACGTACGTGATGTTGAGGGAGCTGAGAGTGAAGGAGCCGAGTTTGTCGATGGTGGAGAGGGCGAAGAGGGCGGTGAGCGAGGAGAACGTGTGGCTGGCGCAGTCGTTGGTGGAGGCGCCGGCGGCGATTCGGCCGGCGGTGGGGTACGCGCTTGGGGACGCGTTGGTGTGTCGAGACGGGAACATGGCTAGGAGGTTGACGTTTGAGTTGAAGTTGGCGAAGAGCGTGAGCCTGGTGGGGGACGTGTACAACACGCAGGGGACGTTGACAGGTGGAGAGGAGGCGGAGAAGAGGGAGTATTTGCTGCAGTTTTTGTGTCGGTTTGAAGAGCGCGAGGCGGAGATGGCGGAGAAGAGGGAGCGGCTGAAGAGGTTGGAGGGGGCTCGGGCGGAGTTGCGGGGCTTGCTGGATCGTTTGGCGCTGGCGAGGCACCGGCACGAGGGCGTGGTTAGGCGGTTGGCCGGGGTGGAGGACCCGGAGAAGGTGCGGCGACAGCACGCGAGGCAGATGGAGGAGTTGGAGGAGGCGCTGAGGCAGAGGAAGGAGGCGAGGTCGGGCGTGGAGGCGCAGCTGAAGAGACTGGAGGAGGCGTCTCGCAGGGGGAGGGGGGGGCAAAAGGAGGCGGGGAAGGAGTGCGCGCGACTGAGGGGGGAGCTGGCGAAGGTGAGCAAGGAGTTGCAGCGCGCTCGGGGCGCGAAGGTGCGGTTGGAGGCGGAGTGCGGCGAGTTGGAGAAGGAGCGGGGGGAAATCGAGAAGGGCTTAGAGGAGGTGGGCGCGGTGATAGGCAAGCTGCAGGGACAGCTGGCGGAAAGCGAGCACGATCGAGCGGTGTTGCAGAACAAGGTGAAGGAGATGGCGCTGCGGCACGAGGAGCTGCTGAGGGATCAGCAGTCGAAGAGTGAGCACATGGTCTCGCTGGCGGCGCGAAGCGAGGAGTGTCAGCGCGCGATTGACGAGTACACGACGCGGGCGAAGAGACAGAAGGCGCAGCAGGAGGAGGATCGAGCGACGCTGCAGAGGGCGGAGTCGGCGATGGAGAAGCTGAAGAGCAAGTACCCGAAGATCGAGCGCGAAGCGAAGCACACGATGAGGGTGGAGGAGCTGACGAGCATGTTGGAGGCGGAGGTGGAAAGGTTCAAGCCGAACGAAGAGGAGCTGAAGAAGCTGCAATATTTGGTGAACCCGAAGGCGGCCCAGCTATTCGACCAGTTCCAGAGGGAATTCGAGGACCTGACGAAGAAGATGAACATCATTCAGGACGACCGTGAGGCGATCGAGCAGACGATCAACGAGTTCGACCGGCGAAAGGTGGTGACGCTAGAACACGCGTTCGAGAGCGTGGGGGGTGACTTCAAGGACATCTACGGGTCGCTGGCGCCGGGGATGGAGGCGAGTTTGGAAAAGGTGAGCGCGGGAGACATTTTGGAGGGACTCGCGATCAAAGTTCAGCTGGGGTCGCGGGTGGCGAAGTTAACCGAGCTGAGCGGCGGACAGCGGTCGCTGCTGGCGCTGTCTCTGATCCTGGCGCTGCTGAAGTACAAGCCCGCGCCGATGTACATCTTGGACGAGGTGGACTCGGCGCTGGACGGCTCGAACACGCAGAACATCGGCACGATTTTTCGAGACAAATTTCCGCAGTCTCAGTTTATCGTCATCTCGCTGAAACAGGACCTGCTGGCCTCTTCGAACGCGCTGTTCACGGCGAGCTTCGACGCCAGGTCGTCGTCCTCCGTGGTGGCGAGGTCGAACCCGAGGGCGGACGCGCAGCGGAGGAAGCAGGGCGCGGAGCCCAAGCAGCCGGGCAGGTCGAAGCGCGCGGCGCCGGTGACGGCGGCGGTGTAGTCGCGTCGACGGGCGCCGAGGGTGAGCGCGTGTCGGGGGGACGTCGCGAGCGGGGCCCGCGGGCGGCGAAAAAAAAAACAGAACGAGAGAGAAGGCCCCGCGCGCATTTTGGCGTTTTTTTTTTTTTAGAGTCCGGTCTGTTCCCTTCTGTCAACAGGCCCGCCTGAGCCCTCCGCGGAAAGATGAGCCTGGCCAAAAAGAGGTCCAAAGACGGACCGAAGTACGTTTGGAGGCGGCGAATCGAGCTTAGTTCGCGCGCGCGTGCAACGCGTTCGGCGTTTTTTTTTTTTTTTTTTGTCACAAGGGGGGGGAGCCCAAGGTCCAAAAAGCAGGGAGGAAAAAAAAGCGCACGCTACGCCCTCCGTGTCGCGGGGCTCTCCTACAGGCGGGCGACGTCTCGGCGGCGCGAGCGTCGACAAGTCGCGAAGTCCCTCCTTGCTAACGTCAGTTTTTTTTTTTTTTTCGGGGTCGCTCTCGCCCCGCGCCTCGTCCTGGCCATTTTCGACCCAATCAGCGTGGTGGTAGCTGGAAGCAGCAGGTCCTCGAGCGAATCGGCGTTCGTCGGCCAGCCCGTCTACGTCAATCGCCTGCCCGACCTACCCTGCGAGGCGAAAATGCTGAAAATTCCTCTCGACGCTCACCGCTTCACCGCCTACCGGCCCAACATGCTAGAACAACGCTACCATTACGAAGCGCATAAGGGCGTCGACTTGGACTTGGACTTCGACCTAGTGGACGCCCTGAATTGGGAATCCCCGTGGGCCAAACTCGACATCCTGCAGCCCTCCAAGAGGCTCGCGAGGTCCACCAAGGGAAAGGAGGACGACAAGCCCATCATGTCTTACGAAGAGTATTTGAAGAAAAAAAAAAGCGAACTTCGCTCTATCCAAAACGAAGCAAAGCAGAAAGGGATAGTGGCCGCTTCGGACTCCACCCTGCCCCTAGACAAGCAACTCTCGCTGATCCCCAAAGAACAGCAGGAGATATTCTACTCGCTCAAGGTGCTCCCCTCAACCGCCTCGGTGAGAATCATGCCCGTGGCCGGCACCGTCCCGTGGCTCAAACACACCGAATACATCTCGGGAGATCGGGACTTGTCGAGGTTCAACACGACGCCCAACATTTCCAGCCTGTTGATGGAAGAGGACTCGGACCTGGAAGACGAGGGCATTCAAGAAACGGGCGTGCGCAACTTGGGTACAAAAACCGACAAAAACATATCGATTTTGAATTCGTACATGACAATTTCCGAAGAAACACTCAAACGAGCGATAGGCGACATCGAATCCTCCTTCGAAGTCATCGAAAGCCGGTCCGCTATCTTCCACCCCACGAGAGCGGGCAAGCAGGACGTGCACATCGTCGAAGAGTGGGACGTGCTTCCGGACGAGACGCTTTGGCCGACAAATTACGCCAGCGTACAACTAGACGTTGGAGAATGTAATTTGTGGAAAACGCTCGTTCCAAAATTAGACGACCAAAACGAGTTGAACGCGGAAGCCGATCAGACCCCCGAATTGCCGATTTTACTGCCCATTCGAGTCAAACCTGACTCGCTACTCTCCTGGAGTCCCTCGCTGGTGGAGAAGTATGGCCTCGACCAAAGTCGAGTCCGCGCGTCCGTCTCCAAGGCGAAGCCAGAGCTGCTGGCCCTGCTGGTCCCGAACAACCAAGAGAAGGATGACGTCAAAAAAAGCACCAAATACAACCAAGCCCGCTTTTACCAGGTGGAAACCGAAAACCTCCAACCGAGCTTCGAATCGTCCGGGAGCTACATCTTCATGATGTCGCCTACTGTGGTGCGCGCTGAAGAAGACGACGAAAAATGCCAAGAAAACACAAACGAAAGTGCCAAACAACCCGAAACGCCGTCGCAACAGATAAAAGTGGGTATCGCAACGTTCAAAAGCGTCGATGCTCACTTCATCCTGAAGAAACCGTCGCTCAAAGACCGACAGAAAGTCAAAGCGAAAAACCTGTCTACACACCGAGTCACCAGGCACGTCGATATGCAGGCAGGATTGGAAAAAATGAGACAAGATACCCTCGATCAGCTGAAAGCCCAATCCGATTCACTAAAAACACAATTGTAAAACACGATGGACCTGCAAGCGCCATGTGTCGAGTGTTAATGCCCAAAACATGCAGTTCTTTTGACAAGTGCGCTCCCCCTCCCCACACGGCCTCGTGTACTCCAGATGTAATCGAATGTTTTTATGACGATCAAACGACTCTCACCGCCGTCGTTTGCACGCGACGAAGCATTCTGACAAAGCCCAGTCAAAAAGCTGCATTTTTGATTCTCAGGCATAAATATAGCATAACGCGGCTCCATTATGCGCTCTCTGACATCGCCTCTGTCGGCGAACTCTTGAGGCGCTGCTCGTTGCGGCTGCACAGAGGCATCACTCCGTTCTTCGCGGCGCCCTGCGCCAAAAAAGGGCAGCTCGACGGCCACGGCAAAGCGTTTGGACCCAAACGATGAGTATTCGAAGGCGAAAGACAAACTCCGATTGTACAAAAATTTATTAAATGATGACGGCCAGAATCTGCTCGCAATTTGCTCATAACGAGTACACAAAATCATTTTTCTTTTTTTGCGTATTTTTTCGTCCAATATTTTGCAGTCTTATTGTATGTATCGCGGTTATTCTGAAATTGTTCAGCGATCTCTTCTTCCAGTGGAGAGTCGACGTTGGGTTCAGCAAGCATGCTTCGCAATATCAACAAAACTGCAGCAAGTCGTTTATTAGTGCAACCTGACAACGCCCTTGGTCCGCAGCTGACACCTCCTCATCTTCGAGGCGACTCGCGGCCGTACCTTCGTGCAGTTTAATTTGGGGGGACCAGGTGGAGCCGAGAACCTCCGCGCAAATGGAGCCGTCTGTGAAAAAATTTTTGGTTATTAATCCTTCATCACAAGGGAGAGCCTTGGCTAGCCACGAGACGACGCGCGCGGTCACTTAAATACCTTTTTTCAGAATGTTAGGATGATAGACTTTGGTAATGAACTTAACTTTGGGTGGTTTGAAGGGGTACTCGGCTGGCATTTCGAGATCTATTGTAAAAAAGCCGCTTTCGTAGGGAGTTTTTTCCTAAAGGAATGCAAAATTGTCATCGAGTCTTCCGTGAGAGAAGATGTGGCGGCGCCTCAAACAAAGCATCTTCAACAAGCCGATCTGGTTGACAGGCAAATGCGACACAAGACACAAGGCAGCAAATGTAAAATCTAACGTACAGGCCCTTCAATTGTCACTCTCCAATGGTGCAAGTTGTCGTCCACCACTTTCATCGTAGCCCATTCTAATGGTTTGTTTGTGAACTCTTTGAATTCCTGAAAACAGAGGGATCAGTTGACCAAAACAGTTACGGCGTCTCTCAGAAAAATGAATTGTGTTCGTCATGACAGATTGGTATAAGACGGTGTACGAATCAAGCTGACACATTTCGACGGCTTCTGAATGAGCACCCCGCGCAAAGGTGATGGATGTCAAGAATGAACTGGTGAGCTCTACTCCCTCTCCCGCACCCGATGGTCGGCTTCAGCAATGGGGAGGGTGCGAGCTGAATTGTATAAAACTCGACATGCATAGTTCTCTCATTTGAATTGCTCAGAACAGAAGATGTGAATGACGTAATCTACAGTGTAGAATTTTGGGTTTATTTACCTTTTGCAGTCTCGACAGAGCAGGTGCCTTATTTGACATCGCGAAGAGAAATATTTTAAAAATGAGCGTTTTTTGCCTTTTAAATGATTCAGAACACAATATTTTTTAATTGTTTTGTTTTGGCATCGCAGACGCTCCAATTCCAGTCTCCTCGTGTTTCGAAGTGCCCGGCTCCGACCGCGGGAAAGGGCTTTGCGAGGCGTCCGAGGCCTGGCTCCCCTTTCTCACCAAGAGAGGTGTTTGCAAAACGTGTATCTCGGCGTTCGTAATGGCGTATCACACAAATTCCCTTTTCCTTCTGTGGTTCGGTCTAGTGGCACTTTCTCTCCACTTGGGTGCAGGAAGCGCTCGCGGGGGGAGAATAGTCAGGTCTCGCACCTGGACGTATCTCGCACAGAGACGCCGGGGGACACGCCGACGGCACGAGAATTCGTGACAGAGGCAATGTCGTGTTCGTTTTGTTACCGAGTGCGTACAATAAATAATTTAGCCAAAATTTGCGAGCTGCTCTTAAAACAGAGAAATGCCTCGATCTCAGAAGTACCGAGTGGGGAAAAAATACCGCTCGAGTGCGCAAAACCCGGTTCCCGCTCCCCGGAGCGCGTCAATAACCATTTTGGCACCCGCGTTGTACCGTCTCCTGGGGGCGCGCAGCACGCAGATAAATTCAAACGGTCTGAGGTTATTCGAAGTGGTTTTTAGTAGCTCCAGCTATATTTAGACAGTGATGTCAGAATAGAGAATGCGACGCAGAAGTGGGAGGGAGATATCGAAGGCGTGTATCAGGCGCATCTCGAGCGTATTGTTGCACGAAATGTGCCCTTCTGGTGTACTCAAAATAACACCGCCGACACACTTGGCCGGCTTTTCCGAGCTTACTTCGAGTCTGACGTCGCCGCAATTCGGGCGCCACTTCTCATATTTTTCCAAGATCGTGGGAAGCAGGCTGTTGAGGAGCTCGATGTCCTGCTCGCGAACGCGGAGGACGACCACTTTTTCGTCCATCAAAAAAAGTCCCTGTGGCACGCGCGCGATTTTTTTGGAAGCGACACGTCAATTTTGTAAAAAAACGGTGGAATTCTAAAAAAAAATGGGAGCACCTACTTGTACCGTCAACTTGACCAGCAGGTCTTTGTAGGACTCCTGTTGGACGACATCTTCGAGCTTCGACCTGGCTTCGCTGAAAATGGCCTGGATCTTTTTTTGCTGGAAAGAAAGTCTCTCTAGACGGGCCTTGTTGAACGCCGTTGAATAGTTTCTATTTTAAACAGAGGGTTAGGAAACAGCGCATTTTTACAGACACGCTCCTCCTTTTTTGACCGATCGGGTAACGAGGGCGCCAAGGAGCGACGGCGGCGCCGGGCGAGCGCGGAAGTGGATCGATGCCACGAAAACATACATCTTTTGCTTGAGCTGCAGCGACTTTTCTCTCCTTTCGAATTCGCTTAGGATCTTCAGCTTCTCTGTCTGCACCAGCTTAGCTTTCAGGATAGTGAACTCTTCTTCAGATTTCTCTCTTATCTCGAGAACCTTTTCTTGAGCTTCTTTTTCGATGAATTTCTTCATCTTCTCCAGCTGTGCTTCTACTGCGGCGGCGTTCATTTTTTTCGGTCGGTCTTTGGAAAAAATTACCGGTTGACGGGGGGAATGAGGCACGCAAATCAGGCTGACCAAGGAAGCGAATAAAAAATCCCAAAAAAATTGATTTCAAAATATATATTTGTCTGCACTAGAGAACGGGGATCTCGTAGCGCTGGTAGCTCAACTGCGAAACACTGGTTCGCCCTTTAATATTGACATCTCTTTTTTTTTTTTAGCTCTAAACGTTTAGCCAGGAATTTTTTACCTTTAAATAACATTTAAATTCTCAACGTTGGTCTCAGCTCAAGCTAATCGAAATTCATTCGAAGAGATTTTCTACTGCGACAAAGCTAATATTTTTCATTCAGCAAGGAGACAATCGATATTGTCGTGCGCGCGTGAAGGCTCTCGCATTGGTGTTGATCGAATTGATTCTTCTGTAGACAACAGGCGGCGAGAGGGGTGATTCTCAATAGCAGCGATGAGTACGTTAACATTCGTCAGGCCAGGTTTCTGATGGCAGGGGCGCTCCGTTTCGAATGGGGTGGGCAGCTGCATGATAGTGCGGCCAGATTTCTGAGCTGGTGAGGTGGGGGCCCGGTTGACTACCCCGCCACACACTTTGAGAAGCGCAGAATTAAAATACACAAAAAATTTAGGTCCAAGGTTTCTTACTATAGGGGGATTTGGTGTACATGTACCGTTCAGAGAGCTGACTGTCGTCGATTGTGAAGGTTTGCCGGGGGACAGCGGTAATGCCAGGTATGTCTGCGCGGGTGGGTGGCTGCGAGTTACGCGATCATGTACAGGTCAGAGTTGCTTGAAAGATTTTTTTAACACAAATTCGTCGCCTTTTTTTTTTCTTGTTTCCTCAATTCACTCAATACTACACCATCTTCGACTGCGTCGTGCGTTGGCTACGCTTGGTGACTGGGAAGGCAACAAATGCTTTCTGCGCCCACGTCGGACAAGATTAACCAGTCGGAGGGGCACTCCTCGCCAATTGGAATTAATGCACTCTCCCCTTCATCAGACGTAGTGTTCAAGGCAGAAGTATGTTTGGAGGCCTCGGAGTGGGGGGGGAGGTAGCGTGTGGAGGCCGTGTTTTTCTGTTGCGCGTTGGGGTTGCGAGCGTGCTCACTTCGACCTGTGTTCTAAACCGTTTGTTGTTTTTTCCCACGTTGCGGTTCTGCGCAGTCTCAGCAGAAGTCGTTTAGTCCCATTGGTTTGCCGGTATCGGCCGCGCGCGGTGCATCGGCGTTGTCCGAGCAACCGAGCGGTTCGCCGGTGGGAGGTGGATTGGTGAACTTCACGTGGCAGGCGGTGAATTTGTCGTCCCCGCCATACGTGCCTGGAAACCCGCAGTTGGTTCCTATGCAGTTTCCTCTGAATTTCGACGCTCAGGAGGTGATGTCTTCTGCGGAGGAGCTTGCAGGCGGCTACGCCGCGAAGGATGGGGTGAACGACCTGGCGCCGCCCCTGTTTCAGTTGAACGACGACTACGACGATGGTACGCGCGAGCTTCTGATTAAGGCGAAGGAGAGGAGTGAGGGAGACGCCGCGCGGCGCGCTGGGGTATGGAGGGGCGGCGTGTGGTTCTCACAAGTTTTGTGGGCGTGGGGGATATTTCTGCCCTAGAGAGCGCGCAGCAGTTTTTTTTTTTTTTGAGAAACGGGCGCGCGGCTATCCTTGGCGTGTGTGTGCGTGCATGTCTTGTGGGGGGGGGTTATTGACTTTTTTTTTGCGAAGTGTTGGGGGTTGATCGTTTTTCTTCGGCGCTGCCGGCCTACGACGCGGCCGTGACGAGTCAGGTCAACCGTTCGCTGCAGATGATGGAGTTGAACCCGGGCTTGCAGGCGTCGTCGCAAGCGGGGGTGGACACGTCGGGGGGGGGTGGGAACTTTCACTCGCTGTGCGACGTGGACATGGGAGATGGATTTTTTGACGTAGAGGATTATTTTGGAGCGCATTACGCGGGGGGGGGGTGACTACGCGAGCCAGAAGTACATCAACCTGGCGTTTAGCGAGCCGCAGGAGGGGGTGCCGTCGTTTTTGATGTCGAGGCAGTATTTTGACACGGCGTCCATACCGGTGATCCCTAGGAATAGCGAGGGGTACGGCGCGATGGAGGACGGGTCGCTGTGCGCGGTGGACGGTGGCGCGTCGTACGGGGGTTTGAGGGGGAATCCGTCGTTCGCGCACGGCGTGGGGTACGCGTCGTCGAGTTTCAACCCTGGATGGGCGGCGTCGAGACAGCAGGCGTCGTCGTCGGTGATGCCGATGAAGGCGGCGGAGGGTCGGTGTTCGTTGAATGAGAACATTTGGGGGATGGACAAGTCGTTGCTGGACATAGAGGCGCCGGAGGAGTGGCTAGACCAGTTTGACGCGGAGTCGACGAAGGGGGCGCTGGGAGGTGGAGTGGGGGGTGCGGCGATGGCGGAGGCGTCGGTGGGGGGGTCTTCGGCGAGGAGGTTGTCGAATGGGGGGGGGAGAGTGGGTGGAGGTGGGAGGGGTGGAGCGATCCAGGGTGGGGGGAGGTTGGGGGGCAGAGTGGGGTCGTCGTCGCACGGTGCGTCGCACGGTGGTGGTGGGATGCAGCAGCAGAGTGGAGAGGTGCACCATTACCAGTCGTCGATGGCGCATTACGAGTACGGGGGGGACGTGACGAAGAGGGCGTTGTCGGGTCCGTACGGGGCGTCGGTGGAGGGGGGGGGTGGGGTCGGAGGCGGTGATGGGGAAGGTGTTGGGTGGGGAGGTGCAGACGGGGGCGTCGGCGGAGGTGGAGGGGGGGGTGTGGGTACGGGGGTGGGGTGGCGACGAGTAGTGGGTACAACAAGCACAGTTCGAGGGTGATAGTGTTGTACAATCCGGAGAGTTGTGGGTTGGATTACGTGCAGTTGAGGATGTTGCTGTCGCAGCACGCGGGTGGTCCGGTGAGGAGCATGACGATACTGGAGAATTCGATGTTGATTGGGTTTTTCGATTTGAGGCACGCGCAGAGGGTGATGGCGAGTTTGAACGGGAAGTCGGTCAAGAATGGTTGTCCGTTGGAGTTTCAGTATCATTTTTTGAGGGACGTGAATTTGGTGGGGAAGGAGAACAACCAGGGGACGTTGGTGGTGTTCAACTTGAGTCCGTCGGTGTCGAACGCGGAGTTGTGCCAGTTGTTTGGGAAGTACGGAGAGATAAAGGAGATTCGGGAGTCGCCGAACCGGAAGCACAAGTTCGTGGAGTTTTACGACGTGAGGTGCGCCGAGAAGGCGATGAAGGCGCTGAACAAGATGGATTTGAGGGGGAGGAAGATCAAGATAGAGCCGTCGAGGCCGGGTGGGTCGAGTCGGTTGGACAGGGAGAAGAAGGGTGCTGGGGGGGCGTTGGCGCCCGAGTCGGCGGTGGGGGGGACGGGAGAGGTGGGGGGGACGGGGAGGGTGAGGTCGTACGAGTCGCAGAATGGTTACGTGGCGTCTGGGTTGCCGCAGCAGGAGGTGGGTGGGGGTGATTTGGGTGGGTCGTGTTACGAGGGGAGAGAAGCGCAGGACCAGGGTGGCGTGGTGTGGAGGAGGGCGTCTCTGTCCTACACTGGAGCTGGAGGGGGGGGGATGTCGTCGTCGCACGCGTCGTCGTCGCAGCAGTCGTACATGTTGCAGGGTGGCAGGAGGGGGTCTTCATCTCGAAGGTCCGCGCCGGTGGTGAACGACAGCGCGGCCAACGGTCGACTGCTGCCGCCATACACAGAGAGTTTGTCGTCTTCCTTGGAGGAGGGGTTGGCTCGGAAGTCGGGCGCTCACGGCGAGCCTCACCAGGCGACGTCGTCTCACCAGGTGCCTCACCAGGTGCCTCACCAGATGGCATCGTCCCATCAGATGGTGCCCCACCAGGCGCCCCACCAGGCGCCCCACCAGGTACCCCACCAGGTACCCCACCAGGTACCCCCACCAGGTGCCCCACCAGGTACCTCACCAGGTGCCCCACCAGGTGCCCCACCAGGTGCCTCACCAGGTACCTCACCAGGTACCTCACCAGGTACCTCACCAGGTACCTCACCAGGTGCCCCACCAGGTGCCCCACCAGGTGCCTCATGGCGGGAGCGCCGACGGGGGCGGTCCGAGTAGACTCGAGCCCTCCGGGGGTCACGGCGGCGGCTCGTCTGGAAGAGAGATCGATCCCGCGTCGACGGGCCGCGTGGCGGAATCGCCGCGTCAGAAGCGCCTCGACAAAGATTCGCCTTTCGACTCCGCGGACGTCAAGAAGGCCGCCAACCGAGAGTGCGCCGAGGACGACAACCACGGCGGAGATCGTCCGCCGCACCGAGACCCGCTTAGTGGAGGAGGAGAAGCGTCCGACGCGGCCGGACATTACAGGTCGAGGACGGCGGCGGATTCTGGAAACGGCCACCACGCTAGTGTCGTCGGCGCGAGTTGCGCGAGTCGTCCTTCGAGCTTTCACGGCGGAGTCTCCGACTCAAGTTCTTCCTCGGCGACCGGCTGCAATCACGCGTTCCCCTCCTCGCTGAAGTCCTGCTCTCGACACCTCGTCTCGTCCGAAGAGTCCCCCTCCTCTAGCGGCGGCGCCTCTTCGTCCGCGAACTGCTCTTCGTCCGCGGCGGCTCTCCCCGCCCCGATCGGCGAGCCTAACGGCCCGAACGGCGCGCCTTGTTCTCACTCCGGCAACGGCGGCGGCCACTCGGACCTAAACAAATACGACATCGTCATCGACCATGTGCAGTCTGGGCGAGACGTGCGCACGACGTTGATGATCAAGAACATCCCGAACAAATACGACCAAGACATGTTGCTGCTGGCGGTCAACAAAAACCACATTGACTTGTATGATTTTTTTTATTTGCCCATTGACTTTAAGAACAACTGCAATGTCGGCTACGCATTCATCAACTTCATCGATCCCTGCAGCATCCCGAAATTTTACGAGGAGTTCAACAACAAGAGGTGGGAGAAGTTCAACTCCGAGAAGGTCTGCAAGATCAACTACGCTCGGATTCAGGGCAAGGTCTCGATGATCGACCACTTTAAGAACTCGTCGATCATGTACGAAGATCCCAAGTGTCGGCCGCTCATTTTCCACAGCGACGGCAACTTGGTGGGCAAGCCGGAGCCGTTTCCCATAGGCATAAACGTGCGTCCGAGGAGTCAGAAGGACAGCGACGCGGCGAACTTGAGCGTCGCCGGCTTGAGCGTTGGCGGAGCGTCGACGAACGGCGGAAGATTTTATAAACCGAAAAAATAAATGGTGTGTGTGTAGATGTGCGTCATTTGTTTTTATGCGTGGTCTTTTTTGTGCGGCGCGATACGGCCGGTGGGTTTGCGGAGCACGTGCTGGGCGCACAGGTTGCTGAGAGTTTGGAGTTCCAGCGGGGAGGGGTCGACGCACCTCTCGGAAGAGGTTTGGACGATGGTCGCGATGGTGCAGTCCAGCTCGTCCGGGTGGTCCACGTAGTCGTCGAGCGCGATGTTCAGGTAGCACGCGTCGACTTGGATTTGCTGGTACCCGTGAGTTCCGAGCGTTTGCAAGCGCATGGTTTCCAGCCAGGTTTTGAGAGCCATGTTGACGACCGAGGTGAGGATAGCGTAGGCGGTCAAGGGCGCGTCGTCCGGATACGGCTTGAATTTCTTGAGGAACAGCTGCTGGGTGGGATCGAGTTGCTGCGAGGAGGAGGGGAGGTTGAGCAGCGGGACGGCTTGGTCATCGTCCAGGAGCAGATGGCTGAGAGAGTGGTGGCTGGTCGTCGTTGACTTTGTGCGGATGTTCAGAAGGGGCGTTCTTCGGTTCACCTTAGACCCTGGTGGGTAGAGGGCGAGAAGGCGCAGTTTGATGGCGCCGAGTTCTTCGAGCAAGACGTCGAGACTTGGGCTCGCTCTGGTCGGCTCCGGATGGTGGAGCCAGTCGTGGGACTCGACGGACCTCCGGAACATGAGGCCGAGATAGGTGCCCAGACAGTAGACCAGCCGGACGACGTACTGGCGCGCGGAGCGCTCGAGCCGGCTTTGGTAGGCGGAATTGATCAGGCGGTCCTGGCCGTACTGAAGCGGGCCGAACTGAGCAATGGCGCGGAGCATTTCGGCGAACTGAGTGTTCAGGGACGAGGAGACGCGGGCGCCGAGCGACTCGAGGCAGTAGGGAGTAAACAGGAGGCGGGCGACGGGGGGGGTGAAGAGAAAGGCGTTTTCGGATTCGCGGGGCTGCAAAAAAACGAAGGATTTGGAAGGTACCGGCACGTCCGCGGCTGAGCAGTCACCGTTGGGGTTGTCGTTGGGGTTGTCGTTGGGGTTGTCGCTAGGGTTGTCGTTGGGGTTGTCGCTAGGGTTGTCGTTGGGGTTGTCGCTAGGGTTACCGTCGCCGTCGAGAGGGGGCTCGCTCGGTTCATCTCGGAGCAGGGACTGAACGTGGTTCAGGAGCGCCTGCGTCCTCTCCTTGACGTGGAGGAGGAATGGCCACGCGGAGGAGGAGAGGAAGGTGTTGGGGGAGCACACGGAGAAGACGAGGATGAGTCTTTTGATGGCCTCGAAGTTGAATTGAGACGTGAGGAGTTCTTCCAGGGAGTGGGCGGACGGCGGGGGACCGGAGGATTCGGGGGAGGTTAGGAACGCCAGGATTTGCTGCAGGAGGGAAGAGGCGCGGGCGGAGAGGTGGTCGAAGTGCGCGTCGATGACGGAGATGCAGAAGGTGCTCAAATAGAAGCAGGAGTCGCGGAGGGTCGTGTGACCCTTGATTTCCACGATTAGGTCGGAGGGGACCGAGGAGAGTAGGACTTGGCTCCAGTAGCTGCTGAGGATGGTGTCGATGCCCGTGTAGCTGCACTTGAGCAGGTCTAGACAGGACGAGCGAGAAGAAGAGGGGGACAGTCCGCGCTGTGTTTCGTCGAGGAAGAGCGGCGTGCTGGAGGCCAAGGCGTAGCGGACAAACAGACAATATTCGTTGATGAATTCTTGAATGAGTTGGTCGAATTTGAGCACGGCGAGTCTCTGGTCTTCCATGGTGATGTAGTTTCGGCGAACTTGGTTGATTCCGTAGACGGAGCAGAAGTTGGAGAAGGAGGGCAGGACCTGGTCGTGGAATGATAAGAGGAGTCGGTAATTCCAAGGGGTCGTCGAATCGAACCGATCAGGCGTCGGCTGCTCTGAGGAGGGATCGCCTTCAGTAAAAACCGATGCTGGGCTGTCCTCGGAAGGAGCGCAGTCCTCGTTTCTTATCTGCTTTTCGAAGCTCTCTCGCTGCTCCACGAACCCGCTGATTCTCGAGCGCGCATAGCGGTCCATCAATGCAGAATGAGAATGTCCGAAATCTGACAGCAGCGAAATATACTCTGCCACATCCTCGGCCGTCGCGGCGGGCGAGTTGAACTTTTCCAACAACTCCGAACAGAGCCTGTCCATGGCCTCCGTGCACCTGCTCCTCACCGGCGCCAAGCACGCCAGACGCTCGCACTCTTCTAGCACGCAACGCGCCTTCTTGTAGCAACTCGCCGCCGTGCCGTAGTCGCCGCAGTCAATCGCCCGGTTCAGTCTGGACGGCAATTCGGCCAAGTGCTGAAGCCCCCCCAGCAAGTAGTGCACCTCGCTCAGGTGCTCCATCTGCTCGCGCTTGGACGTCAGGGAACTCCTAATTCCCTCGCTGGTCACGTCAATTTTGCCAATGCTGTCGACCAGCTTCGCCATCTCGTCCTCGATCCCGCCGATGATGTTGCGCATGTCGTGAATCGCGCCGGACACCGTAATGAACTTGGTGTAGTTCTCGTAAATCAGCCTCTTCATGTCGTCCTCCAGCACCTTGATTTCTTTTTTTTTTTTTTTTTTTTGAAGCGCGTACAACGCGCGGTACAACAACACGGTGTGAACAAGACGCATCCACGAACGCCCCCGGCCGCGGGAACTCGCCTCGCTGCGACGTACCTCTCGTCATCTTCGCGTCCGTCTCCAACAGCTCCTTCAGCGACTGGGTCCGCAAAATCATTTCCATGTACGCCTGGGGGTCGAACCCCTCCTGGTCCATGTCGTACTGGGCGTCCGCGTTTCCGGACGCGGCGCGCGGCGAGCCGTCGCCCCCGTGCTCCGTGCCGTAGAACTTCAGCAACTGCTCTCTTTTTTTCTTTCTGTCAGACGCGCTCTGCATCGCGGAGGACTCCATCTCCGCCGCGGCGCTCGCGCCTCGCCGACTCGCTTCGAACTCGGCTCGCGTCCAGACCAACGCTGACAAAAGCCCCGCCTCGCAAGTGAGACGCGCGCAGCGGTGACGGGGAATTTGAGTAAAAAAAAAAAAAAAAGCACCTAGTCTGTGTGCGCCAGAGTCCTCTCAGACGGCGCGCGGCGCGGACTCCGCGCTGAGGCGCAGCATGGGCGGCGCTCGCGCGGGCGACAAAATCGCCAAAATCTTTTTTTTCCCGCGTCAAAAAACGTCGAGCGGCCGCCCAGGGCTCACAAACTCTCTTGCGCGCGACTGCGCGCACGCCAACCCCGTTCGGCCCTTCACTCGCTCGCCCTCGCATCAGGGAGGGCGGCGCGGCGCAAACAGCATGCACCGCTCTCCCAACGCGCGGCGCGCGGAGGCCGAGCAACTGCAGGAAATCTGTCCCATAGAAAACCACAGAGCCTACAAAATCCCGGCCAGGTTCCGACTCCCCGCCCACCCAGCAACCCACCCGACCTCACATGCGCCGCCCGCCCCCCCCCCTCAGGCATGCGCCCCCCAGTGCTGCTATGCCGTTTGGAACCAGGGCAACGTCTGGTTCGTGGAGCGCGCGAGCCGCTCCAGCGCGGACAGAGCCAAAAGAGCGCGCCCCTACCACCAACACGCCGAAGAGGCCGCTGCAAGCAAGAAGAAACTCAAGAACTGCGAAGCCCTCCTCCAGCCTCAGCTCTCGCTCCAGCAAAATCGCCAACTGGACGACCACCGAGACGCTACTCCCTCAACGAACGACCTCTCTCTCTCCCCGCATCTCGCCCACAACCAACCCCCACCGGAAAACCTCGACCACGGACACCCGCGCCCCCCAGCTCAAACCACTTCCGCTCACCTCCTCGTCCACAACGACCACTCAGCACAACACGACACGCTCCCCGAACCTCAACCCTTCCACCCCCCAACCCCCAAAAACAATCAAACCGAGAGCCACCTCGACCCCGCGCACCGCTATGCCCATTTGCATCCAACCCACCAACAACCCACCTCTAGCGCGCCACCCTCCACAAACAACTCAACCCCCTCGAAGACCTCAACCGCGTCGCCCCCCGCGGGCACCCTCGCACCCCCTCCACCCCCCTGCAACACTCCCTGGGACATGCTCCGACAACCAACCTGCTTCGTCACCCCGCCGGACCTCTCCAAAAGGTGCGGCACCGCCGACTTCTCTCTGTGCCAAATTCAACCAACCACCTCGCTCCTCAAAAACCAACCTCTCCTTCCGCCACCCGCGCCACCCCCCTCTCCCAGCGAACCGCCCTCGAGACCCCCCCCCTATCACCTGGGAACACATCTGCTCCCTCAAAAACCCCAACTTCTCACCCTCAGACAACGGCCCCCTCCTATGCCGCGAACACGAATACAAACTCATCCTAACCTCTCTGAGCCAGTTCATGGTCCCCCTCAACCACTCCTCGGACGTCGTCCAAGGCGGCATCCTCTTCGTCGCGGGCGTCCCAGGCACCGGAAAAACCGCGACCGTCGCTCGAGTCATCCAAAAACTCCAGTCCCAACTCCACTTCAACCTGATCCAAATAAACTCCATGAAACTAACCAACCCCAAAAAAATATTCGGCCTCCTCCTTCAAAACCTCAACCTCCCCGAACGACGCGCCGCACCCCCCTCAAAACCCAACTCCGAACGTGCACAAGTCCTCCTAGACACCCACTACCGCAACCCCCACGTCGCCAAACCAGTCACCATGCTCGTCCTAGACGAACTCGAAATGCTGCTCACCAGGAACCAACAAATCCTCTACACCCTGTTCGAGTGGGCCAGAATCGAAAACTCGAACTTCGTCTTCGTCGGCATCTCCAACATGATGGACCTGCCAGAACGACTGCACCCCAAAATCCAATCCAGAATGGGGTCCGACCGCATCCTCTTTCACGCCTACCAACCCCAACAACTCGAAACAATCCTCCGAAACCTGTTCTCTCCCTACCTCCACATCTTCGAAGACGAGAGCGTCCTAAGCTACCTGTCAAAAAAAGCGGGCGCCAGTCGCGGCGACGTCAGGCACCTGTTCGAACTCTGCAAGCACCTACTTCGCACGGCCGAGTCAGACGCCTCCGCCAACCAACCCAGAAACGCCCTCATCTCCAAAAAACACGTCGACCGCGTCGTCTGCATGATGGAACAAACTCCCAGAACCCTCGCTCTCAAAACCGCGTCCTACCACGAAAAACTCTGGTGCGTCTCCGTCCTCCTAGACATCGCCCAAAGGCGAAAAATAAAGCAACAACTGCTGCTCCAAAACGACGGCAAACCCCACCCGCACGACCGAGACGCGCTCGAGGAAGACTCCACCCACTTCGAATTCACCGTCAAGCAATACCTGGCCCTCTGCAAAAAATACAACATCCCCTCGTGCACGACCATGAACCTCCAACAAATCTCGCACCGAATGGGACAAATGCAAATCTTCAACCTGAACTGGCAAGACCGCACCCTCCAAAGGCAAATCTACCTCAACCTCGACCCAGAAGACGTCTTGTCCGCACTATGCCTAGATCAGCGCCTCAAGGAAATCGTGAACAACGAAGAATTGAACAAACACTACGACTCGTAAAGTACCGGTGCGCGCTCCCTTCTTTTTTCAGTACGAAAATAAATCACTCTCAACAACACACCCTGTTTTTTTTTTTTTTATCAAGGACAAGCAAACGGCTGGCAAAACCGTCTCACGAAGCTTGCGCTTCACCCTCCTCCGCGCGACTCTGTTCGGCCTTCGAGGCATCGGCCGGGGCCTCGTCGGCAACCTTCTCAAAATCATCCACCAACTCTGGAATATCGCTGGTATCAGCCTCTTGGCCCGCGCTCTGCATGCGCTGAATAATGTCCGCATTGGACATCTTCATAGCCTGACTCAACTCCTCCTGCGTGATTTTCTTTTCAGTGTGCTTTCCCTTGACGACAAAAATATTCGAACCCACGTTGACGCTGACGGAGGGGTTAATAAATGAAACAACCTTGGAATCCGTGTGGTAAAGGTGAACTTCGTCAACGTCAAAGGTATTCATCTGAATACGCTTCAAAGCCGTCAGCAAGTTCTTGTCACTGGATGCCGAACTACTGGTAGTTTTGATCTAAAAAAAAAAAAAAAAACAGGTGTCAGCCTTCGCAGTCGAAAAAACCAAAAGCAAGCCCCCTTTTCGTTTTCAGTTACAAAACTCCAAAAAGACCCCGTGAGCCTTTCGTACCCGGACTTCTGCTCCTCAAGATACATACCAGCTTTTTACGACGGACAGAGCCTTTTCCTCCCGTACGCACAGAGCTGCTAATTTTTCTGAGCTTCTCGGCATTCATTCTTTTTTACTGTCAGACAGGGCGAGATAAGAGTCAGTCAACGCTGTTCGGAGGCACAAAAAATTTCGCTCAGGTCAAAAAAACTGCCCGCGATTCGAACCCAATTCGCTCCGGCGAATAAAGAGACAACAGGCAGGGACATTCTGTGCTCGCTAACATGACGCATAACCCCTTGCTTCCGCCGCAAAAGAGACAACATTTCCCTATCTCTTCCAACAGATCAGCACAACGCGTACAGCACAAAATACGAAATCGATCGCACTTAAATATCGAGAACGAAACTCAGGAGCATACATACGTACACACCCCCCACGTACTTTGGGAACTGAAAACGCAATTTGATTAAAAGCATCTTTTTTAATTCAGACCATCGATCGCTTTTCCCGCACAAAACAACTAAAAAGGTTTTTTTCCCGAACAGGGCAATTTTTCAAGCTGATGCCTGTTCCTCCATCAAACCAAAAACCGACGCCCCTCTCGGCTTAGTCCCGAACCGTCGGCAGAGCAACGCGCGCTTCGCAATGTGAGCAGAGGGGGCGGTACGCACGCGCAAACACTCGGAGTCACGCAACCAGACGAAGCCTCGCCTTTCTGAAAAATTCAAACTTTACGCGACGCGTACGCAACATGTTGTCAAGGTCGAAAAAAAACAGAGCGCCAAGGCTAGGCCGAATCTTCCGCGAACGTCCTCAAGGTGCTGCCGACCCTCGCCAGCTTCCCGGCCCTAGATTCGTAGCGCTACAGACCCCGCTTGAGAGAAGTGCAACGCCGGGGAACGAAATACCCCGCCCCGAGACCGCGTGCGGGGCAACCACCTCACCTGTGATGCGGCGAACGCGCAGGCGCACAATAATCCAGGAATCTATGCACCCCTGCTCGGCATCCGCATTCTGTGCGTAAAGAAGGATGAACTTGACCACAGTACAACGAAATGCCTCCTCGCACAACGAAAAAAAATTGGTACATTTCTAAACGCAAAGATACAAATCAGCAAAATACGCATTTCTCCAATCGGTGAGAAGTCAAGTGTTCAGACGATGGGCGCGGCCAATTTTAGTAAAATGTCGTCATATGGCGCAGACTGGAAGACGTTGATGTGTCCCTTGCTCTTCATTTCCAGGATGGAAAGAAATGTGACGGCAACCAAATGCCGTTTTTTGTCGGCAAAGAATTTGTTAAAGTTGAATTCCTGGTCCTGGTTCATGTGTCGCCTGAAAAAATCTAGGAGCTTCTTATGCGGTTGGCTCATCGCTGAGGGATCTGCTGAAGGAAGGTCAAGGTAGCTCGGCTCACTCGGTGAAGGCTTAGACGGTAGGTCCAACACCTCTGGTATGCTCACTTCCGGCTCCGTCCATTCCAGTCCAGGAATGGGAGGTGGCTCTGCGAGACTCAGAGCAGCGTCGTAATATTCTGGCATCTGAATGCTGGAGTCTACAGATTTGGTTCCTCGAACTTGCTCAATTCCTAGCGAGGTACCGCTCTCAAGCGAATGGTCTGGGGCAAACGGAAGGCGGTCGCTTCTTCCTAGGAGGAGGACAGATAGAAACGGACCCGCAAATTCATTGGTGTCATAGGAAGAAAAATAGCTGGAAACAGAAGAATGAATCCGCTCTTTACGAAGAAACTTTTTTTTGTTGGGAGGAATAAGCGAGAGTTCATCAATCGAAACAGTCAAATCACGGTTGATGTTGCGTTCCATCTGTTTATTGTCAAGCTGCGTATTCTTATCTAAAGTTGTTGCCAACACTCTCTTAACTCGTCGAGAAGGAGATTTAGAAGGAACCCGAGCTGCGTCATGCTCTACGCTCTGATAATCAATGCTTTGCTCCTGTTCGTGATAACTGATGTCCGTCTGCAAAGGCAACTGCTCTATAGACCCAGCAACATCCACTTCGGCACCAACCTCTTGTTCCGCGCCTAAATCTCGAAACAACTCTAATTGCTCGTATTCATCCGTTCGGTCCAAACCCATCAATCCCCCGGCGCCCGCAGCCAACAAATCAGCTTCCTGGTCGACTTCCGCGCGAAACATCATATCCTCTTGGTCCACCAACTGACTGGCGAACAAATCTTCCGCTTCCTGCTCCTCTCTACCCTCTACCACCACCCTCATAGGAATCAACTCTTTAGAATGGAAGTTTTCAACAACCAAGTGCTCCTCTTCGCCGCCCATTCCAATGTCCATAATGTCAACTTCCGGCAAAATAATCTCGTAGTCCGCGAACGTCTCGGGACGCGTGATTGCGGCCAAATTCGCCACTGGATCCTCCAAATCAATGTTGACAGTCGGTCTAAATGCCTGTAAAGTTAAAAAAAATTAGGAATTGACAAATTGGCTCGGATCCTGTACAAAAGTTCTAAAAAACAAACCATCTTGATTTTGACCAAAGCCTCGCTGCAGTCATTGTATAAATAGTAAACCTTCCTACAGTATATCTTGACAACGCCCAGAAGCAAATGACCACTGAGGCGCAGGGCCATGGGGGCCTTGGGGGCCGCTATGGTATCTGCAAGCACCAAAGGGATTAATGTGTGCGCTGATTGGAATCCATCAAAAAAAAAAGATAAAAAATAGAGCAACGCAAGAGGCCTCCAACAGAACAGTACCAACTGTTTCAACGATATTGGTCGCCACAATCTGATGCTTTGTCAGCTTCTTGTCCCAATGGGCGGCTAGCCACACATTGGCCAACACGCCCTTTTTTGCTAATATCAATTGTTCGTAAAACATAGTTCAGGACGCGTCGTGTTATTCAATACACCCAGTTTTGATAAAAACTTGAAGGGCCGCCTAGACGCTGGAGATGAAAATGAAATTGTCGGTCTTGGCTGGGACCAACGAGCGAAATAAAAATTTAGTTACTCTAAAAAATTTTGGTACAGAATTTTGCGGTGAAACAGTTTTCGGTCTGCTATCTAGCTGGTGACCTCTTTCCGACCTGGCGCCTAGCCTGAGCCCCGATCTCGCCTGATGCCCCTCCGTATCCTCCAGGTATGCGACTGTATTTTTTTTTGCGTAAAAAAAAATACGTCGGCTAACGGCTAATTTTCTTCCACAAGAACACAAACGAGATGTCGCAGCCGGCCAACACCTGTGAGGAAAAATCATTTCATTCGAAACTTCGTAGTCACCAAGGCGCAAGCAACCATTCCGACCCTAGGGTTCGCCTAAAACCCTCACAGACGATCAACGACAATCCGGAAAGAAACAATCTAAAATGGCTCAAAGACATTGTAGACACGGAGTGCCAAGAAAAGATCCCAGAGGAAATCGAGTCACTGCAGAATACTGGCTCAGCAAACGACGGCGACATAGACGCGTCTGGAGACGACACGTGCGACAGTAGTTCGCCCAGTCAAGACGCGTCTGGAGAAAGCGCACGAAAAAACGATCGCACACAATTTATTGTTGCTTATGCCACATACGTGAATTACCAGAGAGAGAGCGATTATCAAATAAATCAGCTGAGGAGAAATTTGGAATCGCTTCCCCCAATTCACCAAAAATGGCTTCAATCGCCTCCGCCTGAAGAAGACGCCAACTGGCTGTCACAAAATGATCGATTGACGTACATGAGAAATTGTACGACCTACAACTACAAACTGATATGCGACATGCTGGTGTCCTCCGTGAGCTTTTGGAGCGTGCCAGAACTCAAAACCTCAGAAGGCTTGAAGAAAGAGTTAAGGGAGGTAAAGTGCCACCCTAATGACCTGCACGACTTCGTGGTGAAAGACTACAAGAGCAAATTCAACACAGAGAAGGTCCGCTCGACGCTCCAACAAATCGTAAGGGAATGGTCGGAGGAATACGAGTTAGAGAGGGTGCAGAGCTACGGAATCATTCTACAAGAGCTGAAGAAACGGCTTCCAGTTGACGACAGCAATTGGAATCAGAGTACGTAAAATTTTTCAGAAGTGAAAAAAAAAAACTTGTTGACCTCTCTCTTTCTTTGTCTACTAGTTCGCGTGCTTTGCCCGGGATCGGGACTGGGGCGCCTGCCGTTGGAGATATGTCTCGCCGGATACGAATCTATAGCGAATGAAAATTCTTACTTCATGATGATGATGTGCCAGTTCATACTTAGAAAGTACGCTCAAGAAAAAGTTTTCAAGCCTTTGCGGGGCGAGTCTTGTCTAACGAGCCAGAGACAGGTCAACGAGAAAAAATCAGTTTTTAATTTTTCCATGGGTTCATGAAGTGAACAACCTTATCAATCCGTTCTATCAACTGAGGCCGGTCTACTTCCCGGACGTCCTCCCGGGAGACAGGTTGCCGAATTCCAAGTTCGAGTGTTATTTTGGCGATTTCTTGGAGCTGGACAACGACTACCACAACTTGGACGCGATTTGCACGTGTTTCTTCATAGACACGGCGAGTAACATCATTGAGGTCATAGAGAAGATATACGAGCTCCTGAAACCTGGTGGCATTTGGATCAACCTTGGACCGCTTCTGTATCACTATTCAGAAATTAACGAGATGTCGCTCGAGTTGACCTTGACACAGATTCTGAACGTTTCGAGGATCATAGGGTTCGACATACAAAATCCGACGTTGGTTGAATCTGGCTACGCGAACGACTACGCGTCGATTCTTCAAGTCGTATACAGGAGCGTTTTTTTTTGTGGGCGTGAAGGTCGTGAGAGGTAGTGAGGTTGAAGTGCCGAGTCAAGGAGCGCGTTGAACATAAAAAGTTACGTTTTTTCTTTGGCGCTGCCATATATGGTTTGTTCCTGCAAGAATTTCATGGTTTCCTTGTATTTCTCTTCTTGGGCTGCCTTTTTCTCAAGATACTCGGCCATGCGGTGTCGTTGCAAGCAATAAGTCTCCTTGCGCAGTTCCCTGGAGGTGCGCCTGGTTTCGAGCCGGGCTTTCTTTTGCAAAAGTCGTCTTCGCTTCAGCCGGCTGTCGCAGGCCGCTTTTTTGCCGAAGTATTCTTCGGAGAAGTCGGGAGTCAGGGTGGGCAGGGGGACGGGTTTGCATTCGAAGTCGCGGAGGGGGACGCGAGTGGACTCGAGGTGCTTGATCCTTTGCCGACAGAAGCGGGTTATGCCGCCGACGGAGGCCCTGAGGTCGCTGGGCACTGGGAGGGCGGTGAAGTGGTCGAGAGTGAGAGCGACTCTGCGCAGGACCTCGACTGAGTAGGGTTTGCTCGAGTGCAAGTACAGGTATTTTTTCAGGAGGTGGAGCGACAGAAAGAGGGCTTTGAAGCGGAGGAGATTCGGGGTCGCGGGGTCGTCCTCGCCGAGAGTTGGGAGCAGGTCCGAGAGGGTCAGCGGGGTGCGGAGGTCCACGTTTTGAGGAGTCGACGCGGGTGCTGAGTGGTCTCGAGCGGAATGGAGGGGTGGAGACAGTTCGAGACAGCTGGGAGAGACACGGACGAGGGGGAGGAAGTTGGTCTTGGTGGGGGGTTGGTGGTTGGCGTTCAGAGTTAGAAAGCGTTCCAGGACTAGAAGTAGGAGGTTGATGGGCTCAGAGGCCCATTGGTTCGCCGAGCACAGCAGTTGGTAGAACTGGTTGGTCAACAGCAGAGCTCGGAGCAAATGGGAGACGTTTGCCAGTTGAAGCGTGGAGAGTACGTGTCCCAGGTGGATTGAGAGGGGAGAGAGAGCCGCGTGTCGCTGGTCGGCGGTGGACCACTGAGAAATGACCGTTTGGAACCCGAGGATGAGGGAGAAGGAGGGGACTAGGCCGACGTCGGATTTGGAGGACAGATAGTCGGCGATGGCGCGCATATGAAGTTCCTCCCATTCGGAGATCATGTTTTTCGTCGCGACAGAGGCGAACGCTGGCATGAGCGAGGCGAGTTCGAACAGGGAAGCGGCCGAGACTTCGGCCGAGCGGAGCAGCGAATTTGGGTCGTCGAGTTGACCGCTGGGCGTCTTCTCGGCGCGGCGATCCAGCGTTGCGCCGAGCGCGAGGACTCGACGTTGCAGAAAGAGGTACAGTCTCTCGAGCACCTGGCGGTTTTCTGGCCGAAGGGACAGTGGGTAGCACGCGCGCAGACGAGAAATGATCTCGGCTTGTCTGGGACAGGACTGGTTGCCGAGCAGGTGCATGAATTCGTCGAAAGATTCCGGCATGTGCAGAACGTAGGGGATTTCTCCCGACTCCGACAAGGAGGTCGTTTTTTGCCGATTTGGGCTGTTTGAAGGCGCCGGATGCAGAGCGGGCGGGAATCTGTTCTCCTGGGAATTCTCGCGCGGTTCTTCGCTCGAACTGGTTTTCGACGATGCGCCGCCGGACGGGCGCTGCTCGCGCGCGTCTCCGTCGCTCAGGTCACCCGCGTTCGAATCGCTCGGCTCGAAAGAGGCGAAAGAAACGTCGTTCGCCGCGTCGCGCGCCAGGGTGCCACGAGCGCGAGCGACGCGCTCCTTCTCCAGCTGCTGCAAATGCCTGTATCGCTCTATTTCCCCCTGCTCCTCGCTGCGAGAGGGGGCAACGGGATGGGCGCGCCTTATACCGGGATCCGCCAGGCGCTTCAAAATGGCGTTGTAGTCGTCGCCTCCCCGAGAAGGCGACGCCTCCTCTCTAGTCGCAGTCGAGACGGGCGAGCCCCTGAGCGACGGCTCATCGCTCGAACCCCCCTTTTCGGCGACAACGGCATCCGCCTCCGGAACGACGCGGTCGTCCGCTTCTCCGCTTTTCAACGCTTTCCTCCTGCTCCCGAATACAGTAGTCGACGAGCCCAACAGCTCCCTCATCTCCGGGAACGCCTTGTCCAGCTCTTCAACCAGCTGGAGCCTGGATTCCCGCTCCAGCTGCGCCTGGTGTCTGGACCTCTTGCTCCTGGAAATGACCTCCTGCATCACCTCGGCCTTGGTCTTCGCGGCGCCCTCGGGCGCCCCGCCGGACCCCTGAGGGAAGCCCGAGGAGGGAGGGCCTCCGTCGCGTCCGTCCTCGCCGCGACCCCCCTCCGCGCGAGCGCGTCTCGAACCGTAGCCGATCTCGTCCAGTCGGCGACCCCGGTGCGTGAGGTAAACGGGCTCCGAGTCCAAGTTGTAGATAGAGCCCTTGGGGTTCGAAAACTGCCTCTGACGCGTTCGCTGAAAGCGAAGGAACGCCTTGTCTTCCGCGGAAACGGACGGGTCGAACTCGGCCAAGCGACGGTCAACCAGCACGGACGCCTTGTTTCGCCGCGTCCACTCTCGCTTTATGACTTCGCTTCTCTAGACCGCCGAAGCGCAAAAAAAAAAAAAAAAAAAAAAAAAACAGGTCAATACCTGCGACGCGCCCCCGACACCTCTCGCTCGAGCGGACACCCCGGCGAAACGACCCTCGCAACAAAAACCGCGCGTGTGCCTACCTTCTGCAGAGCATCTGTACGGACCGCCTTGACACCCCCCTGGCCATCCGCGAGGCGCTGCTTGTGCTTGACGCGGTAGAATTCAAACGGGTTGGGCTCGGACCGCTTGACATCTTTTAACTTGGGCATTTAGTGAAGCCGCCCGGCCAACCGGCCCCCTAAAATCGAACCGGCCCCCCCCACCGGCAAAAAAATTAAAAAAAAAAAGTTGTGTGTATAAGAGCGATGTACGGCGCGTCGCAAATCTCATTGTACGACTGAGCAGAGCTCTCTGTGTCGCGAGCCCCAGGCGCCGTCGACCCCCCTTCGCCCCGCGCGAAGAAATGAGTCTGCTGTCGAAGAAGTCCTGGAATCCGCGAAGCTCGAAAAACCGAGCTCGAGTCGAGAGAGACGAAAGAGAACTGGCCGAGGAAGAGCGCCAAAAAAGAAAAAGAACACAAGAGATTGTAGGTGCTCCACCACCGCCCGTCGCTTCCCACACTCTCGAGCTCGTGTGGGAGGGGACTCCGGCCTCGTACGCGACACTCCGACGCACTCTTTTTCTAACGCGTTCGTCGCTTCACCAAGGAAACAGAGTACCACTCCGAGAGACTGAGAAAGGATGCAAAGAAACAGAAACCGGCTCGAGGGCCGGAACTCGGCGACCACGCATGGCCTCCGCCAAAAGCAAACGCAACGGTACACCTTCGTGCTCAAACAAACAAATTCGCTTTTGCGCACTTTCGCTAACCACAAAAAAAAAAAAAAAGAAACCCCACCCTCCAGTGTCTACGTGGGGAAGCGTGACCAAGGGTCTTATTCCGTGGTACGCGCGGAACAACTCAGAGGATGCGAGACCAATCGATGCGAGGCTGCGAAAGGTGTACGCCAGAGACAACGTTCGCGATGATCCGTTCACCCTGATGGAGAGCAAAGAAGCTGAAGCCAACAAGTCAAAGGACCGATCTACGCGCTCGAAAAAAGACGCACCCACGGCCTCGTCACCCGACAGAGACCGCCTGCAAATGGAGCCCGCGAAGACGCAAATAGAGAAGCTGAGAGAAGAAAGGCTTCGAAGAGAGAAAGAAGAACGCGAAAAGGCCAACCGTTTGTTGACGACGAGTCGCAGAGAGGAGAATCCATAGACGCCCCTTCAGCGGTACGGCCTTCGCCATGTATTTCCATGACAATATGTACACGGTCGGCCCTCCTTCGCTTGTGTGTGTGAAGCCACCAAAACGGAGGTGGGCCGTCAAACTTTTTGTAAAATTTCAACCTTTTATTGACGTACGAAGGCCATCAAAACGGCTCCAGAAAGCCCTTTAGCTCTAACACTCTTACAGTGATGAGCGCCATCAAGTAGAGGCCAAACTGACGAGAATTCAGACATCTGGCGTGAATACGTGCCAGTGTAGACGCCGTTCAGCCGCGAATCGTGTGACAAGACGACACGCTTGTTCGAGGGTTGTGAAACCTGTGAATTCCTGGACCTCACTCAAGGCTGTCCAAATTCGACACCTGTTCACTGTAAGCAGACTGGTGCCTTTTTCGCAGGCACGCGGTCCGCTGTTTTCTGGATAAAACCTAGCTCTGAGCCACGATGTATTTTTGTGCAAAATAGAGTGGTCTGAGGATCCGCATTGGAAACTCCCTATTTCTCGCGCTCACGGACGCCTCTGTGGCGCGTTTACCTGGCTCGATTAACGCAGCTTGGGGGCCTTTGCGGCTGAGAGAGAGACGCCTTCATTGAGAGAAAAAATTTCTCCCCCCTTTTTTGGCGTACTGCAACACACACGCGTAAAACGCCCTCTCCCCTTGCGTCACCCCCGTGCAAAGCCTCACCAAATGCACACCTCGACGCGGCTACCACGCAGAACGCACCCGCAACCAAGCAGAGCACGTGCCCACGTCCGTGTTCACAGTCTCTTGGTGCGTTCTAGCAGCGACAGAGTGTTGCGTTTGTCTGGTCTCCTGGCCCCTCACGCAGCTGTCACAGAGAGAAGATCAAAAACTCAAACTTCGCGTCCGACTGATTTTGGAACGAATGCACCCTCCACTTCCCAAACAAACTGCACGCTTCGAAGTTTGACACTATCGTACCGAACACACAAACTGCTCTACAGAGAAGCCAAAGAGGTCGATATTTTCAGAGAACTGCAAACCGCAAATAAAAACTGTCCTCCGATTATTAAAAAAAATTTTTTTTTTAAATCAAATTATGTCTCTATTTGGACAGGGATGCTTGACAACCTTTTTTTTTTTTTGTCTCTCTAAACCACTCTACTGATCTTCGAAGAGCTGGCGGGCACCTCAATCCAAAAGAGTACAACTATAGTGGCGAGAAAAAAAAAGAGGCGCCCATCGCGGGCGCTCCCTGCTAGGCTAGAGCTCTTCTTTCAGATTGAGGAGGAGGAGTCCAGAATAGGTAGAATTTGCGAAAAGTTATTGTGAATTAAGATTTTGTGAGCCACCTGACTCCACCCTCTGCGCGCAAAATTCGCGCGACAATTGCAAATGGACTGTAGTGTGTATTAGCTTGCTACGAATCGACCGCTTTTTGGACTTCTGTCAAAAGTCTCGATAACATACAAAAATCGATTTTACACTAAAAGATATAGTTCGAACTTCCCTTGTTTCGCGCCGCATGTAGAGGTCTCTTCCAAGGTTAGTCACCTCTTCGCGCAAACTTTCATTGGGCCGTGCTTTTTCTGAAGGACCCGTCTGTCAGCGAGACAAATATGCACTCGCCAACTCTTAAAGAAGGAGACCGCATGAAAGCCTAGGCACGCAAACACGCCTTCTGGTACGACAACATCCTCCTCGATGTTCACAGAGAATTCTATGCGCCAGACATGGTCTGCATCAGTAAGGCCTCAAATAGTATGCCTGGAAAGGAAATAAATTTTCACTTGAAATATCAATTATTCGTATTGTAAAAAATCAATCCCTCGCCAGTTTGTAAAACGTCGGGTCGCACGTAGTGAAAATATCTAGACAAATTCAGCATTCGACGCCGATTGATGTTCGAGTTATGGAAGACAATAAAGGTAGTACGTAGGCGCCGCTCATTAGTCTTTTTCTTGCCTTTTGAGGCTTTTTTTGTCGCGACTCTTCGTAATCTCGTCTTTTCGTCGGGCGCTAGTCAAGGCGAGTTTGTCCATGCGTAAGTCTCTCTCTGTTTCATAGGCGAACCTTGTCGATCACTGGACCGACACTCGAACTACTCCGCAAATGCGCAACTGCAACAAAGATGATTACATCAATCCTCTTTACCGATAGAAATGATCGAAAGAAGTTCGCTCACTTCCATCCAGATGCATCGAGTGACATTTGATGTGAGCAGTGCGAAGAAGGGCCAGCGGCGTGAGGTTCAAAAACAATCTTCTGTCTTAAATTCAACAAAAACTCACAAGCAAGGCAGCCAGGAGATACACCCCTCGATTGATGACTAACCTTGCTTGTCGTCTATAGTGAGTCTACGCGTTGAGTGTCGTGTTTCACCAACTATGATTAAGACAGATGTCTCGCAAAAAAATATATATTATATATTATATATCGCGTGCGTAATTTTTTTTGTAAAGGCGCGCTGAAAAGAGATACAGAAAGGGGGCACCCACGAGCCCCCTTGGTCGTCTTTTTGGCTAAGTATCCTCATGCATTCATATTTAGTCGGTATCCAGTCTTGTAACACACCAAAACGGCAAACCTGTCTTGCACACATCCTTTACATTAAATTTTAGACCTCTCTGTTTATAGAATATCACACTAAATTCCACACAAAATATTTAACTATGACATTGCGCGTTATACCGCATTTTGATGTAACGTTTCTCTGGCGGTATACATCTCTCCTAAACCTCAAGGTCCCTCCCTGCCTCATTAACCCTTTCGAATTGGTGACAGAAACCTTGACTTCATTAAAGACTCTTCCCCAGGATTTTAGATTAAACACAAACGCGAATAGTAATAGATCAATGAACGGTCACCAGAACCATACAGGCAGTTCTGAAGTCATAGCTGTGAACAACGGTCTAATCAACAATCGTACGTGCACTATTCATATCATACGCCCCCTTTTTTTTTACAGTCACCTCGTATCCCCACACATATATACGAAAGAGGAAGCCTTTCACAGATGAAGGCCATGCCTGGTCGATGACATCGAATACGTGCGTCCCTTTGTCGATCAGAGAGATAGAGACGCCCCACGACGATGTTTGAACCCGCAGAGAGAGACAAGGAAAATGTCTGCTGTTCAAACCATTTTGGAACGTCGAACGAGAGGGCGCTAAGAGGGTCTCTCCTTTTTTATAGTCCAATGGCAAAAGAACGCAATTCTGCTTTAAATGTCGCGTGCAGTGGCCAATTATCTCTCCTTACCAATGTCGCTGTCTCAGTGAACGCAGACATGTTCGAGATAATTGTTGAGCATTATTTTTGACATTTTCATGATTCTCATCTTGTTAGGTGTCCGTCGTCAAACAAAGAAAAAAAGGAAGAGAGTTGGCAGAGCCTGTACGTTATTTACATACGCCGTGCGAGCAACCTCTTGCTTGGCTCTCCGGTCTACGGAAATCGGCACGAAATATGTAGACAAGCGAAGTAACGCACTGAACTTGAGTAGTTCGGCGTCACCGCTTTTTTTCGTAGAACAACTGCTTTTGCTGCCACCTCTGATACGTCTGTTAACGTCTAGCGTCTAAACTGACATGCCTAAAATCGTAAAATCTGTGGAATAAAAAATTTTTTTCTAGGTGTTTTCTGTCAACGCTCTCATATGTCATGCGACGAGTCCCGTCCTTGTAAGCGCTGCATTTCTCGCGGGTCCGCAGACCAGTGCCATGATCCAGAGGGAAAGCGCAAACGACGCGGAAGAAAACGAAAAACCTCCCTTCCAGAAGACAAAGATTCGGAGTCTGAAGACGATGTCCTAAGTCCGGAAGACTCCTACTTGAGCACCTGGTCGAGCTCTAACTCTACTAATAATAACAGCATGAATGCGAAAAAACATACAAACAGCCTAGACGGCGGCGTCTATACAGATATGAGTATCTACGATCGACACAGCGACGATATTGACAATCCCACTCAAACATCATCTCACTTTTCCGATGACCATGTTGAGAATTCGTTTTTGTCTAGCGATTCTAGACTCTATAAGAACTGCGAGGAGGTGGACGACTATTACTCCGCAAATGCAGACGATGTGAGTACTAGTGGATGCGAAGATATGATAGAATCTACAACTCTAAATGAATCAGTTGGATTTAATTTCTCAAACTACAACGCTCAAGCGGTCCATTACTTCCGTCAGTATCAACCGTTGCTTATGCAGCCGGATGAGGAAGATAATACTCTGTCCATGAACACGTTAACTACTCCTATGGAAGTACCTAATAGGAAAACGGATATGTTTACACAATTTTTGACTACCTCTGGAGCTGCCAATAATAGCATTTATTCTGTAAATCCAGAAGATACCCACAACGCCTATCCTGAGGTACTCAATTCTTCGGCATCCTCTCTCACATCTCAATCCCATTGTTCGTATCTGAGTATTGCAAGCCCATATTGCTCACAGCTCTTGTTTAGCGCATACCGATTTGATGTATTTGAAGAACCGCTGTTCGCCACCAGCCCTCTAATTAATAACTTGACGCTCGGCCTCGGGTGCCACGTTCCCACAGTATGTGGGTTATACAACGACTCCATGCAACATAAATGTTTCGTTGATATGCATGACGAGTAATCAAGTTATCACTTTAAGGGTTTCTGATGGACAGAAGAGGGGCGCCACGGCTTACTGTGTGAAGCCAACCCGGACCTATACAGCCTATAAATGACGACCATATAACAACAAAATTCATCACTGAGAGAGAGAGTGACATTATAGATATATATGTCTGAAGCTTGATGCAACGAGATAGTGGTAATTGTTCGACACGTGAGAACAAGATTGTATTAGATAAATGTAGTTAGGTTATTTGCACATTTTGTAAATGTGTAAGAGCCTTTTGTAACTGTGGCTGATTTAGTCATTAATTACGGCCGAGTGCGTGCAACTCGCGTATGTGGCAACCTCCACACTCTCTGACACAAAGACACTTTCTTGTTACAACGCCGCGCGGAAATACTTATTTTTAGTGAAATCGTTTCGGGTTATTGGTAGGGCAGCGGAAATGGTTTTTATTACACATCTTGTTTCCATGTTTTGATTTGGTATTGTGATTGATCAAGAGGCACCGCTTACACACCCTTTTCAATTGCTCATACCCGGCAATAAAAAGGAGAACTAGAGAACTAACTGCTATGGATGTGCGGATTCACTATATGTGTAGAGGATGTATGTCTCTAGCCTATGTCATCGTCGTGTCATCATGACCCCTCAATGAGCGCTTCCTCTTTGCTGCTCTGCTCTGCTCTGTTCAGTAAGGCCGAATCTCGAATTTTTTACATGGTGGCGCATTCTGATACTCTGATATCCTCAAGGATAACGATCATCTGAAAATTGTTTTAGTCGAAGTTATGCAGACAGGACCTCTTTTTCTACCAGTGTGGTATCTGGTTTTAGACTGACAACTGCAGATTTGCTATCTACAAGCTTAAGCGGAGTTTCGATGATTGCACGTTTTCCGATGCGCATCAAAATGTTTTCTAGCAGCTCTCTTGCGACCTCTGCATCGAATTCCCTTCTTCTTTTGAATCTCAGAGTCAGTCTGACACGCTGGTTCTCTAGCAAAAAAGACTTAATTTTTTCGATTTTGAACTGTAAGTCATGCTCGCTTATGCTATCGCTCAGTCTGATTTCCTTTGATCTTGAAAGATACTTTGACCTCTCCATCTTGCGAAGAGCCTCTTGCTTTTTCCTATTCTCTTCAAGGAGGGAATGAGGTCGTATTTTGCAAACGGGAATGTCAGCATCTTGCACGAGAACTAGATCAGCGTCGTTATTTTTGGCGAGTTCAACACCCTGAATTGTATTCATGATGTTTAAATTGTTACCGCTGCTATCGATGACAAGCACCTTCTCGTATTTTTCGACCAACTCCATGTTCGAAATAGGCGCCTTGGTTTCTGGAATGTCTCTATATATGAACTAAGTCCAGTATCAAAACGTAAGTGTCAAATGTCAAGCTTTCAGACCATCAGCGCAATAAAAAGAACTCTAGTTGACCGTGGACGGAGGTCCTGGCGGCAAAAAGTCCGACCATTCACGGCTATGAACGATATTATGATAAAGGCTACATAGGAATATCTAAGAAATTCGGAGAGGACACAAGACCAAAAAAATCGACCCTCATAAGCATAAAAATTACCGCCTACGATAAATTATTTAGAAACACCGTCCAAGAAAAACGAGGGGGAACATAACGGAAAAAATAAATTTTTACGACAGGTATTCAATATCATACAGATGGTTTGATGCGTCTTTTCCAATGCTTTAGACGAATTTGCTGAGGAAATGAAGCATAGGGAACATGGGAATGTAGGAGTGGGTGACGAATAAGTTCAACAGCCTTGCAAGGTTGTAGGAACCGAGACTCCGAAGCCAATCTATTTCTCGAATGTGGAAATGCCTTTAAAGTGCATGGTTTAAGTCTTGAAGTGCAGTTCGCTACAAAAAGCATAAAGGGAGACATAGAATGCATTTTGATCGAAAGAGAAAAAAAATAACCTAGTTTGCAAAACCAATACAATAATCGGAATTGAAAAATAATTTATTGAATAATCTAAGTCACCATTTTTGGTTCATCGAGTTCAGCACTAGAATTGCTTCAATTATTGAATGATTCCGGTTATAGCCAGAAATTAAAACAAGATCGCAGCTGTCTTGTGATATTCATCCAAGAATTTAATAGCGAATCAATCCCTTTTCAGCACGAGCTTTCTATTATACAGCGCATAGCAGTTGGAAATACCAACATCAATATAACTTCAAGTTTCTCAGTCTACTGCTTGTTGGATATGTCATTATTTCGGCAAGTTTATGAAGATGTCCGAAAACGATAAACAGAAAAATGTGTTAAAAATCAAAGGGAATTTGTGAGTAAAATGCTCATTTCGACCGAACTATCTTAATGACATGTATCAGTGCCTACAGCCCGCGCCATCTACTCCAAAAAAGTTTATAATAATTTGCAAGAAATTTTTGACAGAGTACACTGGAGAATTTTGTAGTAACACGTCTCCTAACTTTTTGGATTGCTTGGCCGACTGCCTCATAAACAAATTTTTTTATACTAAAAGTGTAGTTATTGAAAAACCGACCTGCACGGTCAAGACAAACTAAAATTGTTTGTTAATTTAAAATCAGCGATAATGCGGCTTTACAATCGTGTCCATTAGTGCATAAAAGATACACTGTACACACCTTATTATGTGCTCAGATCATCTGGCTAAGACTAGTAATTGAGTTCATATAAGGAGGCAGCATTCAAAGAATTCGCATAATTAGTTTAGTTAACGACGAGTCAAATAATGTAAGCATTTGACCTTGGCATTTGTCCTCTGTCAAAATTAGAATTGTTCTAGTCAATTGTCGAAATCTGGAATTATGCAAATTGGGGAAGGCATATTGTCTGGACGAAAGTTCGGTTGGTCCTATCGGCTTTTTCTAAAGTAGAGAGAATTACAAAAATACAAAATTTGAACCAAAATTTCAGCTTTCTAATTGCTGGTCACATGATCATAGTTGCAAACTTTTTTACCAACAGGCGGGTATGTTTTGTTCATTGGTCTTTAATGCTTGTTATCTGTAAAGAATCAGTAAAAAGTGTCTGCATTTTGAGTCAGGCAACCATATTTATATAGGTAGCATTCAGTGGTTTTGACGTTGAAACTGTTATCCTTGGTTTCCTCAGTATGAGATTGGTGTCAGGCGCCGGGGGCACAATTTAGACAAAGAAAATAATGGAAGATAAATACACAAAATAGCAGTGGTAGAAACATCCTATACAAGAGATTGTACGCTAGTCAATCAGCAACATTTTACCATGAAAACAAGACGCTTCGCAGGAGAGATCAAATTTTTAATAACGGCAACAATTTACCATACTTCAAAAAAGGAAGTAAGAATTATCTCTATGCATTTAGTGAAAATGCTATATAGTACGAGATATCATTTTGGATGCTTTTAATATTTTGTGTTCTGGTGAGAGGTAAAAGATGTATTGGTAAAAAAAAAAACACTTTTTCTTGGCTCACAAAATATGCTCAGGCTTCCTCCTTTGCCAACGATAGCTGAGCTTATTAAATTGTATGGATTGTCTGCCAAGCAACAACTGTCTCAAAACTTTTTGTTAGATCTAAATATCACCGGTATGATACATGTAATGAAAATTTTCAAAAGAGCGCGACGTATAGAGAAGGAGCAATCAATTTGGCTTCTGATGTGCTAATTTTACGTCTGAGATGATAGACAAAATTTCCAAAGGCACCGGTCATCTTAAAGGCCTCAGTGTTCTAGAAATTGGTCCAGGACCTGGTTCCTTAACTCGTTCTATACTGAGACACAATCCACGAGCGGTGGCAGTTGTTGAAAAAGATTATCGTTTTCTCTCTTCTCTGCGTACAATTCAAAGTGCTTTGCCGGATAGAAAGCTTTCCATTTTCCTTGATGATGTTCTAAAGGTTGATGAGAAAGCTATTTTCGATGAAATAGGTGCTGAGAAAACCCCGTGGGAAGCCAAATACAATCCCAATAGAATCATCGGCAATTTGCCCTTTGGGGTTGCTACTGCACTTCTTATCAAATGGGTTCGCAATTGCTCTACCAAAAAGGGCCCTTATTATTACGGCCGTATACCCATGGTGTTGTTGTTTCAGAAGGAAGTCGCCATGAGGATCACTGCAAAGCCAAAGACAAAGGAATACGGGAGACTATCTATCATGGTCCAGAACTGGTTCAAGGCAAAGTGTTTGTTTGACATCGATGGATCATCTTTCGTCCCTCAGCCTAAAGTAAAGGCAACGGCGGTATACATTGAACCTTTAGAGAAGCCTATTGTTGAAGTAAATGTCGATACGATGGAATACCTGTGCAGACAATTGTTCGGAATGAGGAGAAAACTGATTTCAAACTCAGCCAAAGCACTCGAAGGAATAGCCGTAGACGAATTTCTGAAAGCAAACAGATTCATTTCCGAACTTAGGGCAGAAGAATTGAGCGTAGAAAAATGGGGTGAATTGGCACTTGCCTATGAGCAGTGGAAAGAAGCCAATCCATTTCCGTGCACAGAGAAGGACCAGAAAAAGCTAGTCTTGTAAAGATATAAATGTCAACATCATTATTAAAGCCGAGCTTTCCGAAACTCATTCCTTAGGAAACGTTTTCGATTTTAACGGCTTCATTGTACCGAGATTCCATACAAGATTAAATTATTTTGATGAATATTCATGTATATACCAACAGCTGTTGCCAAGAAATAACTTGTCTAGAAGCGATGCTCAATCATTCGACCATCACAATTCGCGTCATATTAAAGGCACCGCGCGACTTGGGACAGCTTTTGCTGTACGGCTTGTTCTATCACTCTGGAAACGCAAACGAAAACATTTGCAATGCATCGTTAACATTTTTTGATAGCTGGTTCTGCAATTCCAGTCTGGAGGATTCGTTCGAGGTCCGGGACCTGCATTACATTTGTCACGTGCATTTTTCGCACGTATTCTGCAAAAGAAATAGCAATCTAAAAGAATTGAATAAAGTGAAATTGAGACAGTTCTGCAACACCTATTTATCTATTTTGTCACACCTTCAGTACTGATTATTCGTATGTCTGCTATTCTGTCGACGGATATATCAGTTTTTCCTATAGATACCTCTACGCCCCATTCTGTAGCCCAATCATAAATGCTTTTGATAGGTTTTTGTTCATCATCAAACCAGTACAGCTCATTCACGTTCTCACAAGGTAGTAAATCCAAGGTTATCACATCCATATTATCTGACTTACTCAACACATATCCTCTTCTCCATGGTGAAACTCCAGGGGTTAGATTTGGAGTAAGGCAATTGAATGTGCAGGCTACAAAGTCTCCAACTGCAAGGGTCTTCAAATCCGCTTTTTCGAATTTAGTGTAGTCAGTGGGTATGGATTTATCATCCTGTTCAGACGAAGTAACATAGATTCGACTCGTGTTAATGAGGTTATCACCTTCAGGTAAATCGATTTTTTGTTTTAGATTGCGGGAACGTTTTTTTTTGGAGGATGTAGCGCATCGGCCCATAGCTACAGGACCCGTTTTATTTTTAAATGGAACGGTGTGCGGTAAACCATCATCATCAAAAACAAGATGTTCAAACTGTACAGAAGTTGAGCTGGTGTCTTTCGAAGGCTTTTCAATAGAGGAAGAGCTGGCACAAGATGAAGGACGAAAAGATGAGACATTAGGACTTGTTAGCGGAGATTTAATTTTCGAAGATTCATAAGGTGAGCTTAGAAAAGGCTCGGTCACTGTAGGCAACTCGGATTTTTTTTTTGGTGATTTAGACGATGATGTTTCCAAGGGTTTAGATGGTAACGGTTCTGATTTAGATGATGATTTAGATGATGATTCAGATGATGATGACGAATCAGATGATGATTCAGATGATGATGACGAATCAGATGATGATTCAGATGATGATGACGAATCAGATGATGATTCATATGATGATGACGAATCAGATGATGATACCGACAATTCAGAAGATTTGGAGACTTTACGGCTTTTTGACGATTTGACTCTTTCAGAAAGCTCTGACAAGCCAGCACTTAATTCTGGCAATGGTGGATGTAACTGATCTGATTCGGCAGCATTCTCGATTTCTCTTGGCTGTGCTTTTGGTTTACTTTTTTCGAGTTTTTTTTGTGTATCGTATTCTTTTTGGTCTCTTTCGCTAGGCCGGATAGATTTGTTTTGCAGATCTTCTGATTTAGTTTTTTTAGAATTATTTATTCCAGAAGAATCGAGTTCCCAGTCTGTTTTTTTTACCTTTTTTCTGCGCGCGTCTGTGACCCAAAACTTTAAATATCTATTAGTACATTTAACTTTAATTAGATCATTTTCCTTGATAATACTCGAGACATTTAATTTTCTAGGAATACTAAAACCTTTTAGTTCTAGCTCAAGGCTTTCAGCTGGATGACAAAGATCAAACTCTCTCACCAAGGCATATTGAAGATCTGAAATTGTACCAATGTTAGCAAGATCGACAAAGTACCATGTGCGAGTAGAATCTAAACAGCCTTTAACCACATCATCGAATTCTAAGCGAATACGCATATTGTAGAATATATAACATATGCTACATAAATAATAAACTGAAAAAATACAACAACACAAAAATTGCACCGAAAAAATTGTACATTGTGGTGTCTTTCGGCATAAAAAACCTGAGCCTAAAAATTCTAAAACATCCGCGTCTTGTTCTGCTTTAAAACTTCGTGTATGTATTCGTAGCCGGTGAGGTCCACTATCTTAGTGTCCTTGTTTTATGGAGTGCGTTTGCAAACAACCTAGTCCATACGCATAAAATCATTCATCCCTTAGTGAATTATTTTTTGAGTATGGCAGCTGTCAGTTTTCAGTTCTGTAAATAACAAGCAATATGGCAGTCAAGTACCTGCCGACGTTTTTGTCCAACCCCCCATGACAGCGAAAATAATACAGCCTTTTTGCTTGTTTAACTGAAAGGAAACGTTGGTAACTCATACTCTATTTTTCGCGTGCTGATAGATAGGATGAGCTATGAATTTGATCCCGAAGTACCTGAAGACGACAAGAGTCTTCGTCCGTTTTTTGGTAAGCGCTTTGATTTTTAGATTTTTATCTCCACTGTAAATGTTCTAATTTTTGTATACTACATAGAAAATGAAGGGAGCACCTTTTTGGCGTTCTATAGAAAATTACCGAAGGTAGAGCTGTTTTTTACGATTTCTCATTACAGAAATACAGGACAATCTTACTGAAAATATTGTATTTCTTTGTGTGCAGAAAGAACCTGATACTATCCGGATTTTTTATAAAAAAGTATGCGTATAAAAGGAGTTGGTCATAATCGCTTGATTTGAGACGCTTCTAACTTCTACAAATGCAAAATTTCAAGGACTATTATGTCTGTTACGATGAGGATGCGGATTTCATTGCAGATACGTTTTACAATTCAAGATCTGTAATTAAAGATTGGGATTTGCTACGAAAAACACCAGTTTCTGGAAAAATGCCTCTCAAAATACCCAAGACAACTGGAATGAGGTATTTGAATTTATCCCAGCAGTTGATCGAGACGATCATTACATCTTTGATTCGCGATAAAAAGCTTCACATTGAGATATACACGACTGGAAATGACCACAAGTTTTTTTTATGGAAAAAGGGCTCTCCAGGAAATCACCAGCAACTTGAGCACTTGATATACGCAAAGAGTGAAATTCAAGAGGCGCCCGTCATGATGGCAGTTAAGATTGTATACGAGGGTGGGATTAGAACTCTTGGCGTATCTTTTTGCGATATGCTATTTCGTAAAATTTTTATATGTCAATTTGTCGAAAATGACCATTTTTCCAATTTAGAGTCTTTAATCTTTCAGGTGGCTGCCAAGGAGTGCCTGATTGTTCCCCTTGACCCTCAGGATAGAGACTCTGTGCGCATACACGAACTTCTGCAAAAGTGTGATCTTGTTGTCACTAATTGCAAACGTTCCGAGTTCGATACTCAGTCTATCGAACAGGACCTGAAAAAATTACTGGGAGCTCAATATGTCCACGCGCACTCTACTTTCAACCAAAATCACGCTATGTCGGCTGTAGCTTGTCTTATATCGAGGTTGGAATTACTATCAAATGATGAAAATCTAGGCAGCTTTAAGCTAGAACACTACAATCCGGCGCAATATATGACTTTAGATACGGCGGCGATTCAAGCACTCAATTTGTTTCCGAGTGCTCGTGATCCGAGTCAGAAGCATAGTCTATTTGGAATTTTGAATCGATGTAAGACGACACTTGGCTCTAGGAAACTGACCCAATGGATCAGACAGCCGCTTGTGAGTGCCGAGCAGATTGAAAGACGATTGGATTTTGTAGAAATATTTTGTATAGATGTGTCACTACAACGGGATCTTCAGAATACAGTGTTACGCGGTACGCCTGACGTCGAACGGATCATTAAAAAACTGCAGCGTAACAAGGCGACCTTACAAGACTTGGTGACTTTATATGTATTTGTGAATAAGTTTCCAAAAATCGGGAAACTATTGTCAGAATATTGCGGTGAGCATCATCAGGCACAGTTGAAGGTTACTTTCATCGACGCGTTCGCTAATTTGACGAACACCATGCGCGGATACAGCAATTTGATTGAAGAGGTTATCGATTTGGACGCAATAGAAGAGGGTGAATATCAAATTAATCCAAAATTTGATGAAACATTAGCTGAGCTCACCAAGAATAAGATGCAGGTTCGCGAAGCCATGAAGAAACACGAATATGCGGTGAAGTTGAAGCTCAAGAATCCGGACCATTTCAGCCTTGAGTACGACAAAACGAACGGCTGGATATTCAGGGTGACCAAAAAAGAAGAAAAAGCATTAACGTCTTGTTCGAAAGACAAAAGCTATGTATTCACAACTATTTCAAACACGAAAAATGGTGTCAAGTTTCAAGATCAAGAGCTTCTAAGTCTGTCTGAAAGTTGGCAACATTTGGTGGACGTCTACGAAGAAAACTGTACTGAGATTGTGTCGCGGGTTATGGAAGTAGCAAAAACGTATATTTCATGGTTTGAAACGTCCTCTAATTTAATAGCTGAACTGGATGTTTACACCGCATTGGCCTGTGCTTCTACCTCCTCGATAATACCTTACACACGCCCAAAAATATTTCCACTTGGAGAGGGAGATATTGTACTGAAACAGTCTCGACACCCGATACTAGAAGTTCAAGGCGATTTGACATTTATTCCAAATGATGTCAACTTAATGCGCGAAACATCGCGTTTTTTGATCATCACAGGTCCAAATATGGGTGGAAAGTCCACTTTTATACGACAAACCGGCGTTATCGTGCTGATGGCTCAAATCGGCTGTTTCATACCCTGTGATGAGGGGAGTAGTGTCTCAGTTTGCGATGCGATATTGGCACGCGTTGGGGCAGGTGATTCGCAGCTTCGAGGCATTTCAACTTTCATGGCGGAGATGCTGGAAACCGCTGCTATTCTGAAGACGGCATCCTCCTCCTCTCTTATTATTGTGGATGAACTCGGACGTGGGACTTCAACGTATGACGGTTTCGGCCTGGCGTGGGCAATTAGTGAACACATCTGCAATGAAATTGGCGCTTTTTGTTTATTTGCGACTCATTTTCACGAATGCACACAGCTTTCAGAGCAAATTCCATTTGTCAAGAATTTGCACGTGTCTGCCACTGTAGACGAAGAGGCAGGATTGATACTGAATTATACTGTCCTAGATGGGCCTTCAGATCAATCGTTTGGAATTCACGTGGCAAAAATTGCTGGACTTCCAGATTCTGTCATCGAGATGGCTAAGCAAAAAGTCACCGAATTGGAGAATTTCGGAGTAAGGTATGACGCGTTTATAAAGGGTGTCGACGAGACAGGGCAAGAATTATGCGATGAAGAAAAAAAAATTTTGGATAATTTCCTGTCTGAGACTTTGACAGAGTTCGCCGAACTAGACTTGGCGATGATGAATGATGAAGAAGTCTTGAGAAACCTCACGAGACTGAAAGAAAAGATCAGATCGCAGAACATCAAAGGGCTAGAAGACATACTACTACCTGAAGAAGTTAGAGCGTAATAATCAGAAAAAATGAGTAGCGAGAGAAAAATAGTACAGAACGCTCAGATAACATGTTTTAGATGGTGTCTCAGAGTTCTTAGCAACAGCAGGACTAAAGTTCTCGATTGGACCGGAACATCCTTTTTGTCGACTATGCATAAAAAATGTTGTGTTGGCGTTTTATGTACCAGACAGCATCTCACTTTATTGCAACATATCTCATGCACATCTTGCTGTAAAAACACAATTGACACTGACATCTGAACTTCGGTAGATATTCGAATTATCAGTTGTGAGTTTTATTGCTCCCGCACAAGAATGAATATAGCGGCACAAAAGCGCACGCTAAGCAAGCCCTTGCTTCCGGAAGAGACGATGATGCGAAATTTGTCAAAATAGTTGTAGTGCTGAGCTAGAGGATAGAGAGCGACAGGGCACTCTCAGTGCTCAGTTTTGCGCATCTTTTGTATATGGATAAAAGCCCCCATGTTCCCTGTATACTGAAAACACCTCAAATAGAAAGTATGGCGCGGTACATGTCGTCGTTGAGGTTAAGCAAATTAATTCCTAGTTATTACCAAAAGATCGTTGCTGATTCAAAGAGACAAGATATCTGAGTCTGAAGTCACTTTCTTTATTCTCGACATATTATATTGCGCGTTTTGTATTACCTATTCAGACACCATTTGTTATCTTTCCCTTTCTGTGGCACGTATTTTCCACATTTGAAGTCCTCTGGGGTGGCCTAGAGTCCACAATTCTTGCATTTTTACTCCTGTAAATGTTTTCGAATATTAGGAAAATGGTTTTTTTGTATCTTATAGTGTTTGATATATAATTTTGTGTGCTACTCTACGCACAGGGGTTGTGCTTTAAAAACGTTATATTCAGATAGCGTTTACAGCAGAGGACCCACATACAGCGCAACCTGACTGACAATTGCTGTTTTGGAATTCAGACCTGCTGTTCGAGCTTTGTAATGAAAACTGGTCTTTTGAAATTCAGGAATGGAGACTCAGCAGGTGGCCGAAGTGCTTGAAGACGCTTCTGAAATGTCAGATACAGGTACGTCCTTAGCATGAGAGATGGTGTTTTGTTGCCTGGTTTTTTCAATTCTGCGCTCTAGAAAGTTTAGCCTTCTAACACGCATGTTTTGCCACTGAAAAAGTCGAGCGCTACGTGGAGGCGAAGTCTGTGAGAAAGGAAAGTAGAGTTGTCGAGGGGGCTAGTGGGCCAATCGTGGACTGTGTGGAACCTGGCGAATCGGGGGTTGCCACAGACTCGATGGATCAGTCTGAGATATCCTTGCTCGAGTCACTGGAAACGATACCAGTTTCAGAACTACTGGAATCTGGAGAAGGCTGCTACAATTTGGGCGACGGAGATGTGTACGATCAGTATTTGGGCGAGGAGGAGGGCTACCTGAAGCTTAGTCCCGTGGATTGTGGATTCGAAAGCTACTCATTTTGTGAAGGTAAGCCGGATGTGCTGATCGGCGAAGATGTTGATACACCTGGCAGCTCTCGAGACTTTGACGGCGCACCTGAAACAGACGAGATGTCATCCAACGAGCCAAGCGCACCTAACTGCAATATACATGACCCAGAGTTGCTGAGTAAGTATGTACGCGAGTTTTCCATGCTGAAGGGGGTTCAGCGCGGTGAAGCTGAGGGAAACCTTTACCCCGTAATAGAAGGTGACGGCCAAGAGGAGTTTTCGAAAACGAACGTTTTGCACAAACAGCTGGAGGTTTTGAACGTTACAAATTTACTTCATAGCGAAAATCACGTCGAAAGCGCGTTGGACCGTTTGCCAGGAGCGCCTGTCTCGTCGCAGTCGCATTCTGTGCTGCGAGAAGATGGAGACGTCCACCTGGCCCGCATTCTAGGGTTGTCTCTTGAGACAGAGTCTCCGCCGTTCGAGAGGTTTTCTGTCAACATAGAGTCGGTTCTTTTCTTCGACAAAACAAAGGTTCGTCACTTTGACCAGAGCATTGAGTCTCGCTTGTGCCCGTGCTTTGTTCCGAACTGTCGGGCCGACGACACTCGGTCGTGGCGCACTCACAGAGTCTACCTACTGGCGAAGGGCTACTATGACAGGGAGCACAGTTTGGTCCTCATAGGGAACGCCTGTCAAATACTCAGCGATCAGAACAAGAAATACGCAGCGGATCTCTGGGTTCAGGAAAGGTGCGCCCTTCGGCCGGAGCCCAAGCAGTGCGGTGACAAGGTCACGGTCAGCGCTGAGCCGTTCCTGTACCAAACTTTTAAATTTAACAAGAGTAAATACGAGTCGCTTCAGAGCAATGCTAAACAGATGCTGTCTCTGAAATGTCAAAACATGGTCCGCGAGGAATACGAATCCATGCTCTACAAGCTTCAGCTTCAAGAGTATTGTAAAAGGCTTATCTTGAATTTGGACACGCCGGGTTTCGCGACTGGCAGCGCCGACGGCGGTTGTCTGGGTGGCAGCGGTGATCAGAAGCAAGCCAAAGATATCGAGGAGTTGAAGCTAGTGTGCGACATCCTCTTTTACTTTGAAATCGGTCGAAATCAAATGCAAACGGACGCGAACTCTTCCGTCAAGAGCGACAAAGCGGAGCTCTTCTCGCTGGAGGGGTTTCACTCGACGATACGCGAGCTGTTGTGTGACAGCCTTGGTGTTTTGCTGCGTCTGATGGTTGAGGAGGACTACGCGTGGCTTTTCCGTAATTTGGTACGCTGTCCTGGCGTGGGAGAATGGGGGGGTCATTTTTTTCAGCTGTTTCCTCGCCGCGAAGAGGGTCTGTCGCACGGCTCGGCACACCACATGATCCACTACGTCAACATGATGAGGATCCTGCTCTCTCCGGAGCTGAGGTACGAGGCGTGCGTGGATGGGTCGAGGCTGCTGTCCGGCCAGGAGTTGTTCGCGAAAATTGTTTCGGAGTACGCGACGCAGAAGAACAGAGGGAGCCAGCTTGTCTTGCAAGAGTCAGACTTTCTCAAAATATGGCAACAGCTGGACTACTTGGGTGTCCTTGATCACTTCATGAATGACGCCGAGTCTCTGCAGGAGCAGGGAGACATTGAACAACTTTCCCTCCACTCCGCCTCGCGTTTTTCGACACTTGAGGATCTGGTTTACATTCTGAGCACGTCTATTTGGCTGTTTTGCGTGTACGAGAACTTCAAGCGACAGCTCATCGCGGCGCTCGTGGAGACCTCCAGAAAGGCCCTGGACTACTCCAGGGCGCTGATCGAGTCTGCGTTCGCGCGCGCCGAGGCGTCTGAGCTCGCTCTGATGATAAGGTCTCAGGCGGAGCACATATTTCTCTTCTGTTTCATCAGGATTTACTTGGACCCCAAGCTTTGGCCCTACCTAGTGTATATGGATTATCACAAATTGAGTGTGCACACCTCGATCTCCATCTTTTGTACGCTTTATTTTGAGGACGTCAAGGTCCTGAACGTGGACACCTTCACATTGCCCAACTGGCTTCGAGTGGTGAAAGATTCGGATCAAAGAGCGCTCTTTGTTCACAAGGTGGCCGATTTTTCCACGGGTGAGTACATATTCGACGTGTTGACTCTCCTGTTGAACGGACACGCGTACCACGGCCAGTTCCTGCGGATTGCGCTGTGGGAGCTGTGCCAAGTGGCCTTCGTGCTCAGAGAGACGCGCTTCTTGAGCAAGAGGGCTTCTCGAGTGTTGGCGGAGTTCTGCTTGAAGTACCCCCGATTCGTCAGCTTTTTGATATACGTGATCCATCGGAATCTCGACGCGGTGGACGAGAAGTCGTGTCTGGATTGCCTCGGTGGCGTGGACCTGGGCGCGTTCACCCCCTCGGACGGGGACCTCGCCATATTGGAGGAGTGGCTGAGCGGCGAGCGTCCGGTTCCGCGGGAGTTGGCGATGGCGATTTTGAGCAGACTGAATTACGGGACGTCGTCCGACGCGGACCAGAGGCCGTACATGGATCCCGCGCTTCATCGCCGGATAGCCGTGTGCATCGTGAAGGGCTACCTTGGTTGCCTCGAGTCTCAAGAGGGTCACCGAAAGGGGATCAGAGGGTATTGGTACCGGCTGCTGAAGGAACAAGAGGGTTTGTGTTCGGGAATGGGGTGCACGTCGGTTTTGCTGCGGGTGCAGCATGTTGACGCGTCGACTTTTTCGTGTTATTTGGACTCTCTCGAGGACGAGGATCCGCTGGCTCAGAGGCTCTTCCGCTTGCGCGACAGCCTGTATCGCGTCGATCCGGCCGTTATTATGGCCATATTTTACCTGACCAGCGAAGGGAGGCGTTTTTTTTTGCCGAGACGGCGACGCCCGGAAGAGTTCCAAGTGCACCGTTGCGATTTCTGCTTTTGGCGCGTCCGCGCTCGGGGCCCTGCACGCCAGAGGACACGGCGTGCTGGGAGTGAAGCTGCTTCTCGACATGGCGTCCGTGTTCGTTGCGGGGGCGAGCGCAGACGGGGACTTGGCGGCGAGCGACTCGGTTCGTTCCTTGATGCAGTCCTCGCTGGGCGTGCAGGGAGCGCTCGAGCCGTATGTGTGGAGCGCGTTTGACGCGTCCGCGGAGAGCGCCAAGTCCGAAGTCAAGTCGAGGGGCGGTTCTCACGGCGTGCTGGCCGTTGGAGTCGCCCAGCAGTTGCACGCCGCGGCGAGGGTCGACACGGAGAGGAAGACGTCGCTTCTTCCGAGGTTTGTGAAGTTTTGGGTTCGACTGGCCCTGCAAGTTGGCAACTGGTGCAGGAACGCGAGGTGCCTGGCCTTTTTGGAAGTCGTCGCGGAGTGCGCGCAGCTGTACGGCTGCGGGCGCGTGCTGCAGCAGGAGCTTGGCGGACCGGAGAGCGCCCGCTCGGCGCTTGAATCCGAAGGCACGTCCGTGCTGGAGTCGTTGAGCTACAGCTTGTTTGTGCGGGTGCGAGAGTCGTACCTGTCGGTCTTTCGGATGAGGGACAGCCAGTTGGCGGTTTCGAATCCCTGGGTGCTCCTGTACTTCCTCGCGCACGAGCTGAGTCGACGTCGAGGCCTGATGGAGGAGGCCGAGGCCAAGATATCGAGGGACCATTTCGCGTCTTCGCCGAGCGCGGTCAACAAGTGCCCGCGGGAGCTGGTGCACAGAATGAGGCCGCTCTACATCGTCTACAACATGCTGGTTGAGGCCGTACTTATTTTGGACGCGACGGTTCCGATACTGCCCTTCTACTGGCAGCTCTTCTTCGAAGTGCACTTTTCCCCCGTGGGCCAGGAGTGGTTTTTGGGGTCGTTTTTGTCTCTTCGACTTTCCGCCTGGCCGAACTTGAGGTTCAGTCACTCGAACCACGTGGATCGCCTGGTCTCCAAGCTGGACCACCTGAGCGCGCAAATAGGCTCGGCGCTGACGAAGTACCAGCGAATCGAGGAGAAGGTCGTGTTGGAGCGACAGCTGTCGTTTTACCGGTTCGCGATGGTGGCGCTGCAGTCGCGGACGGTCGCGGAGCTGAACGCGCTCAGGGGAGACGCGAAGCGCAAGCACTTCTTCGAGTGGACGAGGGGCTGGCTGGAGTCCGGCGAGTCCGCGGGGCTGGTTTCTCGACAGAGGACGAGGCATTTGCTGAGTTTGGTTGCCACGTCTCGCGAGTTGGACGCGAACAGAGTTTGGGCCTCGTCTCGGAAGACGGAGGCGGTGAAGGCGTCGCCGGCGCCGGGCGCGTGCGCCTCGCCGCGCGAAGCGCGCTGCTTTTCGTTGGGCCTGGTTCAGGTCCAGTTGCCCAAGTTGGAGTTGGAGAGGGCGGAGGCCCCGCTGCCCCTGCCCGCTCGCAGGCCGGTTCGGCGCGTGTACGAGGCGCATGCGGTCGTTCGAAACGAGAGTCTGCTGGACGAAGTCGCCTCCGACGTCGACTGGGTCCGGCGAATGGCGGAGAGGGACTACGGATACCTCGTGGAGCGCGTCAGGCTCGAAAACGAGGTTTTGAGCCTGTACGCCACGCTGTACGCCCCGTACAGCTACACGATGTTTGACAAGGTGGCCTGCCGTTTGAGGGACAGGTGCAAGGGTCCCGCGTGCTTCAAGATCGCCGCGCGCGCCTACCAGCTTCAGCCGTCGCACCAGCACGCCATCGGCGAGAGGCAGCTCGAGCTGGTCCGACTGAGCGCGGACAGGGACAGGGCGCTGGCGGAGGGCCTGGAGCAGCTCGGGATCCGCGTGTTGCGGCTGGCGGGCACCGTCAGCGAGTTGTGCAGGTGCTACGAGTCGGGCGAGATCGAGGACGCGGAGGCGGCGAGTCGCTTGTTTTTGTACCTGTTGAATTTGCGCGCCGAGTCCGCCGCGGTTTGGCCGCCCTCGAAACAGCTTTTTTCCTACCTGGAGAAGACGCTCTTCAGGAGGGTCGTCGTGAACTTCGAGGACATGGTGTGCACGGTGTTCGACGCGATGGTCGGCAACAAGTTGGCGATAGAGAGCCTCGCCGACTACTGGAACCCCAACATCGCGTCGTCGAGCTCGTTCCTGGACATGATGGAGGTGCTCCTGACGTCGCGCGAGGGGTCGAGGGGCCTGGACGAGAAGTCGAAGATGGCCCTGCTGAGGCGGTTCGACGTGGCTCGGTGGGCGAAGTCTTCGTCCGTTGAGTCGGTCTCCAGGCTGTTGGAGGTCATGTGCGGCGCGCTGTGTCAGATTTCGTCGTCGGGCCGGCACGCGCGGCTCTTCGAGCTGCTGCTGAGCTACGTCGAGACGGCGGCCGAGTGCGAGTTTCCGGCGCACCTGGACCTGATTTTGCAGTTTTTGTTCGACAACACGCGGTCCGGAAAGCTTTCGCCCGAAGCTTGGAGGGTCGCCGCGTCTCTGGACTACGGCTCGCTCGAGGTGTCTCAAATAGCTGGCATCACGGCCTGGGTCCGCCAATACTTCGAGGCCTTCTTCGCCAACCACGAGTACGGCAAGGCGCTGCTCGTTTGGAGGGACAGTCTGCAGTCCCTGCTCTGCTTTTTGGCGCGTCTCGTCGCGCCGGTCGCGGAGCGAGTCGGCGACGTCGGCCGCGAGGAGGCGGCGGGCGAGATCGTCGACAACTTGGTCGGGCTGACGAACATGTGGCTGCTCCATCCGGCCTTTTCGAAGGGCCAAGACGAGGAGCTGAGCTCGCTGCAGGAGGAGTTCAACCGGAGGCTGTTCGAGAAGTTCGTGGAAATTTGCGCCCGGGTTTCGCGCTCCAACGCGGCGCTGGTCAGGAGGGCGGCGGAGTCGATCTTGGACATGTTGAAGGAGTTCGGTCGCTACAAGGAGCTGAATTTGGTGCCGCTGGTGTTGCGGACGCGAGAGCTGATCGAGAGCTCGCTGAGGTGGAGTCTGCTGTCGCGCGGCGCGGTGGAAGGGATTTTGGGGACGATCGACCACATCTTGGAGACGCAGTTCGGCTCCCCCGAGGCCGTGGAGGTGGCGACCTGCTTTCTGCGTTGCGTGGTTCGGGAAAAGGCGCGGAACGCCCGCGATTTTTCGGAGCTGCCGCTCGACCGCCTGTTGAAGACCATATTGGCCGTGCTGTGCTTGGCCGAGTTTCCGTACAACGACGCGTGTCGGGGGCTCATCGCGGCGGCGTGCGACGCGGCTCCGTGGGTCGGCTTGGACCTGGTCATCACGGAGGACGACAAAATTTACGAGTACGTCGAAAAGCGTTTGGTTCTCGCGGGAACGCGCGAATTGGAGAGCGGCGGCGCGGAGAGGCTCGGCAGACCGTTCAGCGCCAGCGCCGAGCCCGGCTCGTTCGAGAAGAATGGAGCGCTCGGAAAGCTGAGCTGCTTGCTGGGGCTGGTCAGGGAGGTTTGCGGGATAGAAGAACAGATGCTGAAATCCAGACACTCGCAGTTGTCGGACTGGCGCGAACCGCCCGGAGAAGGGGTCTCCGACTCCGCGCGTTCGAACGCTTCGCCCACCTCCTCGAATTCGCCGGACGAGAGCGGCGAGCGCGACCAAGAACTGCTCTTCGCTTATCACCGCAGCGTCTCTTCTTACCTCCTGATCCAGAACATGCACTTCGAGGACTGCTTCGAGCCGAGCCTCTATCCGACCCTCGCCAAAGACATGTCCGAGTTTCTCCGGAACTTGCTGAACGTCTATCGGTCGCGCCCGAGCCTGCTCAGCGATGGATGCGCGGGACGTCCCGCCGCTGAGTGGCGCGCTCTGCTGAGCGGCGCGATCAAAAACGTGGTGCTGTGCTCCTCGGACGGGACTCTGGAAAACAGACGCTTTCTACTGGATCTCGTCGAGCCGCTGCTCGTCCAACACCCATTCTCGGCCCCCTTCTTCATAGACGAACTGTGCCCGCAGTTGGAGAACTTGACGCCGACGAACGCAGTTCGACTGGTGCTGTTGGAGAAGTGTCTGACATCTTGGGCCTCCACCGCGCAAGACGGCTGGTCGACTCTACTGCGAAGAACCGAAACCAGCAACCACCCCGCCTCGAAGGTCGGGTTCGTCGAGGACTGTCTGAAGACGGGATCCACGCTCGCGCTGTCATTTTTTATCGCGAAATGGATGACTAGCGCGAAAAACAGACACCTCGTCTTTGACAGCTCGGTTTTGCAAATGCTCAAATGCCACTTCTCGAACCGAGTCAACCTGTCTCCCTCGTTGAAATCCCTCACCTCTATGTTCTCGTATTTGGTACCGAATGTCCACGTCAGCATTCCCTCGTGGCCCCGGCTCAAAAACTCGTCGCCGTCCTTCATGAGCAGCGCCAACGACTGCTTCAAGTCGCTCGTGCTCTGGGTCCAAACCATCGAGCTCTACGTTTGGAACATTTACGACCTTCAACGCGCGCTCGACCTCGAGCGCCCCCGCAGTCACTCCGTGCTTCAGTTCATCGAAGCGCAGTCAAAACTGATCAACGACGTGAAGGACCTCGCGACCGACGACATCCACCCCGTGCCGGCCTCCGCCGCGACGACGCTGCTCGAACTCGCGTCGAAGAGGACCAAGCACCCTACCGAGTTCGTACTGACAAGCCGCATTTTGAAAATTTTTGTCCTGCGTCAACTCAAACTGGCCTCCATCTCTCTCGGAGACAAAGGACAATACCTGGTCCTAAACGAGTGCTGCAGCAGCATCCCGTTCTACTTCTCCTCCCAGGTCCAAGCCGAAGAAAAGCTGATCAGCTCGCTGACAAGAGAAGTGCTGGCTCTGGCGGGCGGTACCGGCTATTCGAGCCAGGTCAACAACGCCATAGAATTTTGCAAAGACCCAGCAAACACATTCAAGAACCTGAACCAGCTGTTCACCAGGATATCTCCCATCATCTCGAACACTCTGGCCGAAAACCTAGTGTATCGACCAAAAGAACTGGTGTTTCCGGGCGAATGACGCGCGCCGCCGCCTCTGATCCCGTGGTCTGCGCACTGAGAAAGCAATAAAAAAAACATCAAGGGCGTATTTTTTTTTTTCAGTTCACCATGTCAACTGAGGCAGAAAGTGCACTGGAAACCCGAATCGAAACACTCGAGCACAAGCTCTCCTCCATCGAAATGCACCTGCGCATGCAGAAAACGTGCCGAGCGAACGGACAGGTGAGTGCGCGGTCGATATAAGCTGGACATGAACTTCGACCCACGCTTTCGAGAGCGAACTTAAACTTTCGAGATTCGCAAAGTGCTCACTTCTTTTAACGGCAGGACGCAGGGGACGAGTGCGGCCACCAGGCGAAAAGCAGAATAGCCGAACTAGAGAGCAGAAATCGCAAAGTACGTATGCGGGAGAGGAGACAAATTTTGGCACTCGAAAAAAAAAAACCGTGCTAAATTTTTCGTAGTTGGAGAGCGAGAACCAAAAACTAAATTATCAGATCAGGCACCTTATTCGCTACGTGGAAAAACTGGAGGGATAAGCAAACCGCACCAGACCAATTTCCCAGCTTAGTCGGCCGCATTTTCAATGCGCTCCGTCCTGAAATTCTCCCACTCCCGCTCGCGACTCAAATCCAGACAAAAAAAAAATATACAGAGAGGTATTTCACCTTCGATATACACCACCATATATTGTACGATCATGCGAAGTGCGTAAAACCTGTCTAACGCGAGAAAGCGTCATAGATCTCTCGCGAGCCTCTATTCAATCTCCCTCTCTCGACCGTCATTAAACTTCTATCTTGCCTCAGTGGACGTAGAGAGGGGCCAGTCCACAGCTTTCGAAAATTCTGCCGTCCAAAAAAAAAAAAACCTTGTTTCGAGATACACGTAACCCTCTCTCCATACGCTCGTTCTAAAAGTGGGGGCCCTGTGCATGAAGCCTTTTTTTGCTGCCCGATTCGATCGTGTGCGATGAAAGTGAGTCTGATACCGTATGAAATAAACGCGTCACCATCTCTGTCAAACAAAACAGACAGACTTCTGTCCAGCATCCGTTCAGAACGCGTATACAAATGAGCCCCATTGGGTAGAATAAATTGTACCCATTCTCTCGGTGAAAAAACTATTCAGAATTGCCGTTACTTCACCCTCCTGCCTAGAAAGTCAGAGTGAGGGCCATCACTTTCCACATGCACTTTCTCTGTGAACCTCCGATGGCTGCCTCTCGTAATATCGACTCTACCTTGAGAGGAAAAATGAGCCCATTATTCACCATCATGACATGCGTATATACACACATTTTCATGCATGTCTATGTGTATGAGCGAGTTCGTTGACTAATCTGAAAATTGTGTTGGCATAATTTCTAAAGGAATATCGTTCTTTCTGATTGTCCTCTTATTTCACTCCTAGCAGATGCTAGCGCCGCAGATCTAGCTATGAATTCTGACATCCGCGCTGGACATTCTGGATCTGCCGTATCGCCAAAAACCACCCATATAAACTCAGAAGACACTCATCCGTTCAAGGACACGTCTCATGACGAAGCGCGGCCGAACAACGACAAGACCATCTTCAGCCACTTAAACAACCAGTGTGAAGGCCCTCCTATGCAGGAAAATGATAGCGCTAATCAGAGGTATCCCTACACGCTCGATTTGGTATTTCATCAAACATGTGTACGCTTCTTTTCCTAACAATCTCCAAGCCGGCACTGGTCTCATAAAAATGCGGCCCGAAAGACCGAAATGAGGCGACCATATATCTAGCAAAGCTGAAAAGGAACACTAACAAATCAACCCGATGGTGGGAAATGATACACGTGTTGTGGCGGTGGGGTAACAAATACATAACTCCAGCAAAAGCAACTTTATATAAGTCAACCTCATATCAGTCCTTCTCATATGTTCGTCGATGTGCCTCTTTTGAGTTATAGACCATATCTCGAAAAAACGCTTGCAGTATGTGCGCCTCTGGTCTTATTAGTTTCTCCTAACATTGTGTACACACAGTTTTGTACACACCTATCAAACTCTTTCCTGATCAGCCAACATCAATACTTGACATACAGGTCTACTCAATCCTTCAGCAAAAAAAAAACTCGTTGGAAAATGAGGGCAAGACACAGGACGCCGTCACGTTCGGCGACGCAACCCGTGCGGACACACTTGACTGCAAAAACGAAGTTCCTGCTGTATTCTTTGAAAAGGCATTTGACTTATCGAATCCACAGCTGTTTTACCAGATTCTGTACGACGGGACACCTCAAACAGAACTCTCCGATCGACTCGCCCGTTATTTGTCAATCGTGGAATTGGATTTAATGAATAAGCTTGACAAGCGCTCTGATGCCTTCTTTCAAGCTCTGTGCAACGTTCAGTCACTTCACTCTCTGCTCCTAGATATGTTTGAAAATGAAAAGCAACTAGAAGCTCGAATAGATAATGTAGAGAACGAACTAGTAACAAGGGCTCTAAGTATTTTTGGCATGCAAACCAGAAAGAAAAATTACATCAAGTTGATTCGTCTACTATTGATCATTCGTAAGATCAAAACAGAAATCACTCATATCCAAGACTTGATTTCCAAGAAAGACTTCTTGACTGCGATTGAGGTCTTTAAAACCAGTCAAAGAGCAGCCGTAGAACTTAGGGAGGCCGCGTGCATCCAAGAATGCATTCGGCAACTCAATTCACTTTCCGAGCCCATTGCAGAGCATTTGATCGAGGAAATTGTTCAATGTCTATGTGAAAGCACAGACAACCAGCTGTTTAAAGATACGGCGCGATGGACGACCATTTTGACAGAAATTTTAAAATTTAAAAGACTAGACGACTCGCTCAGTTTGTACAGCAAGAAACTGCATCAGCAGCTTTACAATGCCTTCACAGATACCTGGGTGGATATTCCGGAAAAAAGGTGCATAATTCGCAATTTGGAATCCTTTGGCAAAGAAAGTGACTTTTTCGAGATACTTTTCGACTCTGTATCGAAGATCGAATTCTCGGTGTTTGTTGCCAAGCTCAATAAATTTCTTTTTGAAGAGATAAAGCCGATGTTGGTGTTGGTCAACGATAAGAAACAGGCGTTGATTGAGTTGTACCGATCGATACCTTCCGACGACACAAATCAAAAAAATGACACGGTGCCCCAGCAATCAGAGTCGAGTGATGCTGTGTCTGACAATACAACGAATGAGGACGTCTGTTCAGCGGATGGCGTAGCTGACCAATTCGACCCACTCTTAGATTCTGAAGGTCTAACTCAGTTTTTTTTCGAGAACACCTCCGACAGCTCTGGTATCTCCCTTCACGACACATACACATCAAAGCCAGACGGTCATTTTGAAGATGCGTCGTTGACTGCTCGAGAAAGAGCGGACGTTGAAAATCGAATTTCGTACTACTTCAACGAAATTACCTCGTCCTTTATTGAACACACGCAAAACTGGCTGCAAGAAATTTTAGATATTCGAGCACGAGATGCACATACGCTGTCGACTCGACAGTTCGCTGAATATTACCAAGCGGTCAGGTTGTTTGTCGAAGAGTGTCGGCGCATAGATTCGAACACGTCATACGCCGTGCTCACGTCGACTCTGGCATTCCAACACCAGGTTTTCTTAGAAGATGTCCACAAAAAGATGAAAAGTAAATTGATTTTTTGCTTAGACAGCGAAATTTGGAAGAAGGCAGACGTCGCGCCGGAGTTCTGCCGCGCTCTCGAGGCTATTTACAACCAGGATCAAACCTTGCTTGAACTTGCTTACGATACGACCAACGATGAAAACGCAGCATGCGTCATTTTGGGAAACGAGGTGTTTTCCGTCACTAATACAGAACTTATTTTCTCTAAGACGCTCTTCGACTACTTGGCCATGTTTGAGTATTTCCCGATGTCGGTTTTGATAATCGCGACACTGATATGCGAAATACTCGCTGTCTTCAACTCCAGAGTGAGAGAGCTTCTGGTAGAAGAAAAAGCTGTAAAAAAGTCCATCTTGCCATCCATCGACATAACGCATCTAGCACTCGCGTCTCGGTGTTTGAGCATTCAAATTGTGCTCATACCCAAAATCAGGCAGCGGGTGAAGAGGTATTTGTTGCAATTGACACAGAGCAACCAGGATGAAGTGTGTTTTGAGGGCGGTGGTCCATTGCACGATCTAGATACGATCTTAGACAAATATTTGTTTCACCGACAAGAACTTTATCATCTGATCATAGAAAATATGTGCAAGAATGCCGACACCCGCATCAATGCCAGCACATCAGAAAAAGATTTCAGCAAAAATTTGTCACTGTTGACAGAAGAGACAAAAAGGGCCTACAAGGATCTGGAGGATTTACTGCCGAAGGATGCCTTGGAAATGATTTTCAGACAGGTCATGATGGTCTACAACGAACAGATAAAGCAGTACATGAACAAGACAAAGTCCAAGACGGTCGTCAAAGAGAAAAAACTACTAAATACCGCTTACTACTTTGTCCAGGAATTACAGTGTTTGAACATACCTATTTGGGGAGACGAATTAACAGAACACATTTTGTCTATGTACAGTCGAATCGAACAACAAGAAAGGAATGGAAATCTCAGATAGCGAGCGTTGCATTTTCGAATTGCAAAGACTGTCAAGAACGATTAAGTATAAAAAGTCACGTTAACAACTTGTCAAAAGTTCACACACTCATTATCCGTTTGCGCTTGAATCAAGTGTATCTGTCTCTCTGCGGAGTGGAGGGGAGCTCATTCCAGTTCTAGACTGGATTATAAAGTTTAGAAGGAATGTTTAGAGAAAGCGCAGAAAAACCTTCTCCAGACCTCGGCCAACCTTTATGTATCGGCTCTTCAGAGTCGACGCTGTTTACTGAGGTAACACGATTGTTTCAAATTCGGTATCTTCGATAACTCGGAAGCCCTATTCGAGAAGATGTCTTTCAAGCCACCACCAAAATTTCTCACTTTGGCTGAAGAGCACCAACTGGCCTTTCTGTTGTATACATGAAAGCAGAGTCAATCTGTATGCGTCCCGCGATAGAAGATATCCGGAACCAACATCCTGCGACGTCAGAACAAAAATCCGCAGACGCGCGACAAGAGAGGACGGCGACTTTTTGAGATTGTGACTTACACGGCGTAAAATGATACCGTTCAATGAAAAAGCGTGGAAAAAACACCGACATAAAGAGACGGTCGAATGTGTGTGAGGACGTGTGCAAAATTTCTATCCGGCTATCCGCGCGATTCCGTACGGAAGGAGTTTATGGGACTGCAACCACATGAAGTTGCAGTGTGTCAAATTCGTGAGGTTATTGCGATCGCGCTCACGCTTCTGCCGCATCCGTTTCACTAGACAGCGTTTTTTTGCGTACCAAAACCATTTAAGCCGATGTGTTCACCCCAACGCGCCCTTGCCCGGTGGCGGTGACAGCAGACAGTCTCTTCAAATGCTAATTGTAGATGCTCAACGCTGGCCAAAGAATTCGTGCTCTAATTCGCGAATTTTGCAGAAATTTGCTAGCACGAAGTTCGCAGGCCCATCGCAAGACACCGCACGATCGGAGCCTAGGAAGGGGTCGAGACACATACAATGGCCTCACGTCCGGATATGTACGCAGCGTATGAAATGCAATTCGAAAAGTGTACAGAGGTTATTCACTGCAAAGTTTTGCTATGGTGGTTTCCCAATAACGCGAAATGCTCTATCAAGTTTATTATGAATAAGTGATTTGTCACTGAAATTCTTTGACGGCCAGAGAGAGCTTACCGCGAATCCCCCCTCTCGTACGCATGTAGCGTCCGGATGAAAAATCTGGCTGTCAGAAGTTAAACGATCAGGGCACTACTGTAGTTGGCCAAATCACTCTACCTAGGCAAAGCCTGCAAAAGAACTGCTTATTTTTAAGCAGAACCCTCTATAAGAAACGAAGAGTGTGCACAGACAAGCGATTTATCTACGGAGAGAAGACCAAAAGTTGCACCTGCGAATCTGACATTATTGAAGTGATGGTCCCAAATGCAGTCGTTGACAGGACGTTGTCGACAGAAGTAAAAAACTCTTCTCTCCATCACGTCCATCTTAATCGTCAGTAAACGATTCTCCCGTAGCTCCATCAATGACACTCGTGTGTATCCCTCGAAGTTGCTCTCTTCTCACTCATTGAGATAAAATCGGGCGCAAGAAGTTGCGATTACCCCCCCTTCCGTAACATTTCAATTTCTCAGAATAAAAACGACCAAGCGCAAAAAAACTCAGCCATTCAGTTCAGTATTGTACTTCCCAAAAGAGAAGGCCGCTCAGAATAAGTTCCCAGCATTATAGCCTTCTACAGTCTAGAAAAAAGCCCTCATGAGAACCGAGACACAAGAGCTACGAGCCCTACTCATTTTTCTCATGAAAAAGCTTGTTGATAAAAGATGCTTCACACCACCTATCTCGTATCTCGATAGATTCGCAACAAGCTCTGCAAACTTTTTAGTGCTGTACCTACTTACATACAACGTGGCAAGGTGAATGAGTCTGCCAGACCACAGGTATCAAAAATTTGTAAGGGAAGACAGAAACAGCCGTCCCCGCTCAAATTTTTGCTTTGAGTGTCAGCCGTACGTGTTAGGTACGAAGTGGTAGCTCTCGCAGCCCTCTACAAGAGGTTTCTCCATCGCGCATGAATGCCTCTGTCAATCACAGTTCATACAAAAAAAAAACACAATTTAACAAAACAGTTGTGTTTACGCGCCCATATCGACCCGAGGAACAAGCGCGTCGCTGGCGTCTTATGCGTGCGGATAGAACCCCGTGCAAACGAGAATAAATAGAGTAACAGACGCAGTTTCTCTTTTTTTTCCCTCTGAGTGCACCAATACGAGAGCAGCGGGTTCGGCGGGCAGCTAAATGGCACACATACAGGCGACAATGTCCGAAAGCGCTTCATGATAGCAAGACAGACGTGTGTGATATAGCGATCAGAATCCGAGGCCAGCAGTTGAAAATTATACGGCGCGCTACTATTGTGCTAGTAGGATATGCCTTAATATAGATCTCGAAAATGGTATTTGGGCCCGAGAGTTCGTGAGGGAATTGGTCGATAGAGTACACTTTGTGCGAGAGAGAAGAGAGAATTACTGGACTTTTCATGGGTGAAAGTGAGCGGCGAGTCTGCAAGAATTGAGTATTTCTTCGAGTCGTTCGAATCCACGGATCGTGAGATTTGGCCTCCGCAGGCCGAGTTCTAGTTTCGCATTTGAGCCGATTTGCCACACTAAGCTGATATGTTTTTTTGTGCTATAAATCTGATTATATTAAAAAAATTATCTCTTTGTTTTGTCTGTGCAAGACACTTCATTTTACTGATAGTTTATTTTGTTCGTATCACACAAGCCGAGCCATGCCTCGTGATTTTAAAATAGTCGTACTGGGCGCAGGTGGTGTACGTTTTGTTGTTCGTATGCGTGTTGTCTTTCGGGTTTTCACGCGCTAGATGAGCCAGACTTGAAAAATAGAGAAGACAGGCCAAGATTCGTTTTTGTTAGGACTGAAGCGAGGGAAACAATGCTACCTCTACTTTTATCGAAGAATCGGCTGTGTCGCTACGCTTTTCACAGGGAGTGCCTCAAGTTTTCACGTCGAATTGCCTACGGTTCAGAACTGCCGACGGCTATAGAAGCTCGCACTGTTATGCAGTTGTTCGAAATAGGTGGAGGTGAGAAGACAGATCTATAAACTCGGCGCTACAGCTGTTAGACTCATTTTTGAACTGAGCATTTCTCCTATATGTGTTTTTTGCTGGCGGATTTTGTATATGATATACTTTGCTGCCACCTTCTAGCGTGTATTTTCTAACAGATTCTTTGGCGCCGCGTAGGTGGGCAAGTCGTGCCTTACCGTTCAGTTTGTTCAAGGAATTTTTGTGGAGAAGGTATGTGATGGATGTAGAGGTGTGAAGAAAACAGAGACAGAGTTCAAAGCGTTTATGGCATCGAAAAAAAAAGCAGAGGTGGAGACTCGACGCGCTTAATTCACGTAGCGCACAAATTCAACCTTTGTGCTGTGAGGGAATTGGTGAAACGCTTGTCCTGATCTGTCATGCAGTTGATGTTGACACACGTCAAAAATTTTGTTGAGACCCTCTCTGCGTTTTTGAGGACCGGCGCTTTTTACACGAGCACCTGCGTGTCAGCTGCACTTGTGCGCAGGGGGTCTTACACGACTTTGAGGGTCTCGTTCAATTTTTTGGCTTCTAGAAAGGAGGATGCCATTTTTTGTCTGCGCGTGAATAAGCAATACTGAAGCTAACAATTTTGCGTTTGCTACGTCTCCAGTATGATCCCACCATAGAAGACTCGTATCGCAAACTTATTGAAGTCGACAACGAGCAGTATATGCTAGAAATATTGGATACGGCCGGTACTGTATGTTAACAAATTGGTTGAGGAGCCGCTGAATGCGTTTAGAGCGTTCACACCATTCGTGTGTCACCTGCTGCGTTTTCTTACACAAATTTATTTCTGTATCTATGATGCTGCGTACAGGAACAATTCACGGCAATGAGAGATCTGTACGTTCTGAAGGTCACTCGTTGTGACGTTGTTTTTAGTGGTTTGATTTTTGCGGTTTGAACGGCGCGCATGTCGCCCGTTTGTGGTGGTGCGTGCACCGTGTGAAGAAGCCATGTGTTTCGCTGACGTTTTATTTGTGTTCAAGCTACATGAAAAATGGACAGGGTTTTGTGCTCGTTTATAGTATTATTGCACAATCTACATTTAACGACTTACCAGAACTTCGAGAGCAAATTTTGCGGGTGAAGGATACGGATAAAGTTCCGATGATTCTCGTGGGAAACAAATGTGACCTCGCGGATCAGCGCGTCATTACATCTGAACAAGGCACCAACTTGTCTATTCGTTTTGAATGTAAATTTCTCGAGGCCTCTGCCAAGACGAAGACCAACGTAGATGCCATATTCCACAACTTGGTGCGTCAAGTAAACCAGCTCATGCCTCAGGAGAAGAAGAAGAAGGTTGACAGACGAGGTGGATGCATGTTAATTTAACATATTTTATGAAAAAGAGTTTAATAAAAATGCGTCGTGTGTCATTTAGTCGTTATGATGGGACAGATGTGTGATGTCCGTTGTTTTTTAGGCTACTGGAGCTATATGAGAAAAGGAATTTGGTGATTTGCGTATTCGATGCGCACGGGTCGCGGACACGGTCTCGCGTTTATTTTTTCAGCATTTCGATAAAGCGTCCGTCGTCTCCGAATTCGTGTTCGACGAATTTGATCAGTTCGACTGCGGCAGCCTCGACGGTGGGGTCAGGGTCTTCGAGGAGCTCGGAGTAGGTTTGAAGGAGCTCGGGGAGATGGACCCAGTATTTTTTCCCCAGAGATTTGTGAAACTCGTACAGGACCTGAAGGCCGCCCCAGCGGACGAGTGCGTGTGGGTGTTGGCAGCGCTGCCTGACGGCCAAGGTGAGGCGCCTCCAGCCGCCGGTGCCCACGTAATGAGCCAGTTGGCCTATGCAGGGGACGAGGAAGAGGAGGACGCGGTCTTTGTATGGTTCGAGGTACCAGAGTTCCAGTTGTTGGGCGAGGGCGTCCGCGTAGGTCCAAAGTGAGTTCGAGGGGAGGGAGTTGCTCAGGTCAAAGCGGAAGAACTGTTGGAGGCTAGAGAGGACGAGTCCGAGAAGGTGGTGAAGGAGGAGGGAGTCCTTGGTCTGGTGGAAGGTGAGTTTTGCAGCTCCCCAGTGTGCGGGGACGAGTCCGAGTTGTGAGTCGAGGTTGCTCGGGGTGAGGTCCGAGGTTGTCTTTAGGACGAGGAGGGCGTGGTCGATGAAGTGAGAGTAGTAGGGAGAGAAGATGTGTTTTAGGTTGTGGATGAGCATGTTGACGAACCGGTAGAAGAACATGACGCGAGACGTGTATAGGGCGTGTATGGAGGGGGTGTCGGAGGAGGGGGTGATGTGGGCCCAGTCTAGGAGTTGGGAGAAGAGTGGGCGAAAGAGGGGTTCGTTGAGTTTGAGGACGAGGCGGCGCAGGTTGAGGAGCAAGAAGGATTCAAAGTGAACGGAGTGGGCGAAGATGGGGAGAGAGGTTGATTGGGGTTGTCGATTGACGTCGTAGAACGACGCGAGTTGCAGAGAGAACGAGAACAGACGGGGAGCGATGGTGGGAAGGGTTTTTGGAGTTAGGTGCTTGGACAGGAGGCCTACGATTAGGGCCAGTTCGAGCATGGAGCAAAAATGGAGGCTGGGGAGGAGGGAGGAGGGGTCGCAGAGAGGAGAGGGTGGTGGCAGGGGATCGGAGGTTTGGAGGGTGTTCGTGGAGTTGTGAGGGAGGTGGTCGAGAGAGGGTGCCAGAGCGCCGAGTTCGAGTTCTTTTTTTGTTGTTTTGAAAAAGCTGTCATTATTTTTTTCTTGGTCGGTGAGAAGAGCGTTGTGGCCTTGGACGAGGAGGGTTTGGTTGTAGGCGTCGTCGAGGAGGAGCTGGCACCAGGGGCGAAGGGGGAGGGGGGAGGTGGCGAGAGAGCCGCGGAAGAGGTCTTGGATGGCCGGGGTGGGGTAGGAGGCGGTGCAGAGGTGGAGACGGTAGGTGAGTGCGAGGGGTTCTAGGAGGATCCTGGCTTCGACGTGGGTGAAGATGTGTTTGACGAGGTTGTGGACGAGGGGCCAGTGACGAAGCAGGTGTCCGGCGGGGCTAAGCCAGCGGGAGAGCCAGTCGGTCCAGGAGGAGGGGGGAAGGAGGGGGCCGAAGGAGCGCACGAGAGTTTCGAAGCTGGCGAGAGAGGACTGGACGATGGAGGGAGAGTGGAGGGAGTCCTTGGAGAGCAGAGAGAGGTCGAAGGAGCGCAGGACGGCGGAGTGAGCGGAGTTGAGGAGGGGGAGGAAGTGGAGTTGGAGGGCGGAGCCGAGGGAGGCCAGGGCGATGGTGAGACTGGACTGGGATTCGAGGTCTTCTAGAGATGGGTGCTGGAGGGTGGAGAGTTGGTCGAGTTGGCGAAGAGTAGAGAGAGAGAGAGAGAGGAAGGTGTTTGTGTTTTCTAAATTTAGGGGCAAATTAGAAAAAAGTTTGACAGCGATTTGCGTGGTCCAGGCGGCCATTTGCTTGAAGAGGGAGAGAGCAGGGGGGGGGGCGCTTGAGTTGGGGGGAGTCGGAGTGGGGGGGAGGGGGGTCGTCTGAGAGGGAGGGGGGAGTGGTTTGGTGGCGTTCGAGCAAGTTGAACATTTTGACAGCGAATTGTGACAGGGTGTGGGCTACGGCCTCGCGTCGTTTGAGGGCTAGTATGGCGTCTTGGTCGAGGGATTGGAGTCGGTTCTTGAAGCACAGGAGGGCGACCCAAGTTAGTTTGGTGTCGGCGTTTTTGAGGAGGGAGGCCATGCCGTCGAGGAAGACCTCGACGTCCAGGAGTTGGTTGAGCCGGTCGACGAGTCGGTCGAGGGCGGCTCGACAGGGCCGAGAGCGCCGGCCGGAGGGGTCGGCTTTGGAGCCGAGGGGGGGAGGGGGGGGCCAGGGCGAAGAGGGCGTGCAAGAGGCAGAAGGCGGCGCGTTGGAACTTGGAGAGTTCGGAGTCTGGGAGTTCCAGAAGTTGGCTGACGAATGGTTGGGAAGAGAGGTAGGCGTCGCTGAGGTTGAGGGCCTCAGAGACCAGGGAGGAGCGGGGAATGAAAGAGAAGCGGAAGTAAGACTTGAATTGGCAGAGAGGAGAGTGGCGAATTTTCGACTCCATTCCGGCGAACCAGTAGAAAAGAGTGACCAGAGATAGTATGCACACACAAGGATGGAATTGGTGAAACAGAGAGACAGCGACCTGCGAGTAACAGAGGCCTTCGTCGGAGGAGGGGGGTTCTAGAATCAGTTCCTCGGAGTGCGCCTCTGCTTTTGAAGGGTCTTTGGCCGCTTCAGAAAAGGAGGAAGCGTGCGAGGCGCAGAGGTCCTGAGAAGTGTCCCGCGATGCGTCCTGCGACGTCGCAGAGATGCCGTCGGCTCTCTGCCTCGACCTCCGCGCCTGCGCCCTGGAGGCCTGCTTCTGAATCAGAAGCAGCAGGACGCACGGGAGGTACTTCTTCTGAAGGGCCTTCTCGCAGAGGTGCTTCAAAAGCAAAAGACGCCTCTGGGGGGAGATCAGACCAAGCTGGTCTATCAGCGTCCGCAGCAGCGCCAGGGTGGGGCAGTGCGAGGCGGGTGCGGCCGGCTGCTCCCTCGAGGCGGCTTTCCTCCTCTTCGGCGCGTCGCTCGCGCGGACGCCGGTCAACGCGCCGTCCCCGAGCGCCTCCGCTCGCCCGTCGCCCCTCAACAGCGCGGGAACGATGTGCTCCACCGCGCGCTCCATCACGCCGAAAGTGTACGTGTCGTCCAAGCGGTGAGCCGACGACGCGATCAGCGAAAACACCTGCACCAAGTGCTGAGTCAACTTCCGCGGGAACAGTCGCGCCATGTGGCCCAGCAGGACCATCACGCTGTTGTGCAGCGTAGGATTCGCGTGCAGCCGAGTGCTCTGAATCATCACGTCCACGGAAAAGTGGGACTGCAACCTCTCCCACTCCTCCCCGTCCTCCTCCAACCAAATCGTCGGCTCCATCGGCTCCGTCGGCTCCGTCGTCTCCATCGGCTCCGTCGGCTCCATCGGCTCCGTCGGCTCCATCGGCTCCGTCGGCTCCGTCGGCTCCGTCGGCCGCTCCTGGTCCAGCTTCGCCCCGGGCGTCGCCTCGCCCAGCTCCGCCTCCACGTCCATCCTCCACTCCTCCGCTTCCCGCCGCCGCGCGCCCGCCTCCGCGCCCCGAACGGCCACCACCCGGCTGATCGCGCTCAACATGTCGAAAATCATGACCTCCACGTACTCAACCGACGCGTGCTTGGCGTTCTCCTCGCCCTCCACCACGCACCTCAGCAGCGCGAACAGCGGCTCCACGAGCGACAACCCGCTCCGAGCGAGCTCGACCCTCGTCTGAAGCAACTCCAACAACACGGTCAACTTTCCCATCCAGTCCACCGACGCCTCTCCTCCTCCTCCGGCGCGCCCTTCCGCGCCCCCTCCTCTCGACTCCCGCTTCCTCTGCTTCGCGGCGTGTCCCGGCGTCGACGACTCCGCCTCCGCGGGCCTCAAGCGCTCGATGCACACCCACAACGCGCGCAGCACCAACTGCGGGTCAATCGTCAACTCGCCCAGCACCGCCCACACCCTCTCCTTGAACTCCAAGTCCTGCGACTGCAGCGCGAGCGTCCACAACTGGTCGAACAGCGCGTACCGATTCTCCAACTCCAGCGACGCGAAAAACGCCGGCGTCACCAGCGACAACGCGTACAACCTCACCGAAAACGCCGACCTCCCCGCCACCGGACTGCCGCTCAGCACCAGGCTGCTCGCGTCCCTCTTCGCCAAACCGCACTCCACCGCCTCCTCCACCGCCTTCCCCTCGTACAAAACCCTGTACGGACTCCTCAACGCCTCCAAAAACGTCGCGAATACCGCCTCGTCTCCGTTGATCTCCTCGGCCATCTCCCACCTGTACTGCCCCAACAGCTCCTGCGTCAAGCAATCTCGGTAGTACACCTCTGCAGCCACTCTCGAAAATCGCCGGCTCCTCGAGTCCTCTCGCAACTCCGACAGCAACCGCTCGAGCCTCGGCCGCGTCATCGACAACCTCGCTCTGCGAGCTGCGGCACACACTCTGAATATGCAATGCTGAGCAAACGCCGAGTCCAACTTCAGCGCGTACTCCACCAGGTAAACCAAAAAACTCTCCAGCGACGACTCGCTCAGCTCCCCCCCCCCACTCCTTATCTGCGTGTCCAAAAACTGAACCAACCACTGCTGCGACAGCAAGAGCTCCCCCTCCCCACTCGCCAGCCGCTCCAGCACCGGCCGGCATACCGCGCTCAAAAACCGGTACTTCCCGTCCTCCGCGTGCGGGCTGCCCAAACCCGAGCAAACCGTCAAAAAGCGGGCAATCTCCCGCAAACCAGCCAGGCCGAACCGCCTCACGTGCACGCTGGCGTCGACCAGCGGCACGAACAGCGACGGGATCACGTCAAACAACGCCTCCCACAACGACTCGCGGCAAACCAGCGCCTCCGTCGCCTGACCGCCCTCTTCCTCGCAACTCGCCACCTTCTTCCTCCCCCCCCTCTCGGCCAGGGCAGCGGCGACCTCCTCCGACTTCGCACTCACCCAAATCCGAAACACGCTCAGAGAACGGACCGTGACGGCCGCCGCCGCCACCGCGTCTCCGCTCGGCAAATCCATCCATATGCTCTGCAAAAACCGCACCATCGCCTCCTCCGAGGGCAACAGCCCCAACAACACCTGGACGTGCAGGGAAAACTGGTCGAAGTTCCCCGTCGAAGACAACGCCTTGAACGCCTCCCGCAAGTGCCTCGCCAGGGCCGGCGTCAAACGCGCCTCGGACTTCTCCGCTCCGCGGAGCGAAAACAAATACGTCAAAATCTCGAGCAGGTAGAACAGTAACGCGGACAGATGCTCGAAGTAGGACTCGGAGAGCAGGTAACTCCCACCACCTCGCCCCGCGCCGTCGCTCGCCTCTTCAACCCCTCCCACCCACCTAGACGCGCACAACTCCAGGCTCTTGACCAGAATGCGCTTCAAAAATTTTTTGCTCCTCAGAGCCGCCGGCTCGTGAACTCTGTCCTTCGTCGACCTCCCAAACACGCGCTCGACGGGCGAGACGCCGCTCGCGTCGCGCCGCCCGCGCAAGAACGCCTCTGACCGACCCAACTCTCTCAACACGGACGGCAGCAGCAAGTCGACCACCTCCAGCAGCTGGGAGAAGCGATCCGCACTCGAAGCCAGCCGATACGCCACGCAGGTCAAAACGAGCTGCGCGAGCACCCGCGTCGAGGGATTGGACAGCAGCGACGCCCACAGCTCGGCGCTCAGAGTCGCCTCCTGCTCCAACCGCGCTCGCCCCGCGCACGGCGACTCCTGGGAAACGTCGACCAGGGTCTTGGCGAGGCGCCAGACCGTCGACTTGGGCGAGGACGGTGGCAGCGAAAGCCGCGAAAACAGGCGCTGGGAAGGAAATCGCTCCGTGAACCGGCGCGCGGCGTCGAAGATCAAAGTCCGAATCGACGGCGTCGGATGGACCGTATTGAGAACGATAAAAGGAAGGACGGCGTCGTCGGCGGAAGAAGGGCGACCGCGACTCGACCTCTTAAAAAATGAGCGCTCGAACGCGACGCGATCGGTGTCGTCTAAGCAACAAGAAGCGCCCTCGTCGACAGGACGAGGGTCGGCGGCGACCGTACCGCGGCTCGGCTCGTCGTCGTCGGCTTTTCCGCCGTCTCCGCGCGCCTCTTCTTCCTCCGAAAAGCACAACTCTATCATTATCTTGAACGCCCGTTCGACAATCAGAGCGAGCTTGTCTCCGTCGCGCTCGGCTGGCGACGGCCTCCTCGAGCCGCCGACGCGGAGCCGCGTCAGGCGCTCCAGAATCCCGAACAACTCCCTCCTCGGGACCAGTCGAGTCAGACGCTCCACGTTCAGCGCGTGACAGACCAAATCCAGGTCGTCGCTGTTCAGGTGCGCGACCAGCGCTTGAGTGGCGAGAGTCGCCAGGTCTGGACGGGGGCGGCGCCCGGACGCGCTCGAACCGTCTCCTTGTGCAATAATAGACAACAACGTGTCGAGTCCCAGAATTTTCAACTTGGGTGAGGCCTGTTGAAGAGCCAGCAGGACCGTGGTCGTCAGGCGGCCCTCGGACGTCTCCTGTGCCCGAACGGGATGGTGGCGGCTAAACGCGAAGATGTCCAGCCAGTCGCGGCCGAGTTCCTCGCGGCTCAGAAGCGTCTCCAGAGCCGAACCAAAGGCAGATCCGTACAAAGTGTCCAAGCGAAAAAGAAGCGTTGAAAGTCGATCCCGAAGCACGTCCGCTCCCTCGCCGAGCTCGCCGTCCGCGGACGCCTCGTCGGGGACTCGTTGCCCCGACTTGATCAGCTGGTACTGCGTGAGCAACTCGACGATCAGGTCGTGCGCGTGACTCTCGATGGGAAGTCTGTTGACAACTTGGAGCAAGAACTCGTACTTGGACTCGCTTTTCGGCAGGTCTCGCGTCAGTCTAGCGAGCAAAACTTGATAGAAGCAGGACAAATCGTATTTTTCGTTCGAATGGAAGCCAGCCAAGATATTGATCGTGTCCGGCCAGCCGACGAGCGCGTCGTAGCTCTCGGCGGAAAAAGCGTCGACGACCTTCGCTCTGTCGGAGAGCGAGACGTTTTGCAAGACGCTTATCAAAAGCTGCAGCGCCGGCACGTGCAGGTGAGCCGACGCGTGGAGAAACAAAGCGTTCAGAGCCGAAGACAGCAACGCGGGCGATATGAAAACCTTCGAACAAGCGCACGCCATAATGCACATCGCGCTGTGGCAAAGCGACTCGTCCTGGCTGCTCAGACCGGACATCAGGTAGATCCAAATCGAGCGCAGGATCGCGTCGTTCAGACCGTTGCGGGTGATGAGCTCCAAAACAGCCGCCATCGTGAAGCTGTGCAGGTGCTTGTACGCGGTCCTGGAGGCCAGGCAAGACTGAACCATGTCCAAAAGCAGGCGCAGCAAACTAGGGTCCATCGACATCCTGCTGACCAGCGCCTGTCTGGTAATTGGGACGCCCGTCTTCTGTACCGGACGGAGGAATGCCCAGGCGTCCGAGTGCGAGAAGTGAATGGTTTGCAACAGGCGAACAAACATCAAACTCTGGTGGTAGGGAATGAAGTACTTCAAAATGGAAGCCTTGTTGAACTCATTGATGCTGCGCGTACGTCACGAACGCAGACGTGATTTGGAATAAAAAAAAAAAAGAAGTTAGAACTCTATGACAGCTATGCACAAAACACACATGCCAAACGGCTCGGACTATCGGCTCTCCGCGAAAAGAGTGAGACACACGCACACCAACACGGGACAACCGCACGAAAAAAGAGCACATCTCCAAAACCGCACGCGGGAAGGCAGCGGCCGCCTCGCCGCGCTCGGGGTAACAAGCAGACCACTCTCCATTTTCACGTGTAGCGCGCGCATCTACAACTTTCACAATCATGACAGCAGAACTGCGGCCCAAAAAGACACAAGCGCCGCGCGCCCCCCTCCGACCCCTCTCGACGCCGCGTCGCTTTGAGCGCCATTCACCGAACTTACTTATAACACCGGATGAGGTATTCCAGGACTTTATGTGTAGGCTTCTGTAAAAAAAACGGAGCCAACAGAGCCAACAAGGTGTCGATCGATTCATCAAGTCGAGCGTTCGTCTCCGCGGTTTGAAGGGACCGGCTGAAACTACAGGAGGCAGGGGAAAAAAGTGTCGCTTCGAAAGGTTTCAAACGTGGCTCTAGCTTCTTCAGCTGTTCTAGGCCGCTAAGAGCAAGCAGGTATAGCGCATCCTGCTCAATCTTAGCTGCATCCTTCTGGTCAAAAAGAAGACTGGCACGCGCGTTTACTGAAGTTATCTGGCTCAACGTCCCAACCTTCTGTCGGCGCTGACGCAGCTGGCTCAGCACAGACATTTCAGCCACAGGGTAAATTAAAGGGTGAAGCCGTCCGGATAAAAAAACAACAAAAAAATTGTTCAAATTTTTTGGAGCTTCTAGTACACAATTTTATTTCATCGCCTGACGCTTTTTCGTACATACATATTGTGTGTAGAAGTGTATCTGGGATAGGTTTTTTTTTTAATTCTGGCACTTTTTTGTCCAGTCTCAACCGTCAAAAGTGTGCAACGGCGCCACATGTTTGGGTCCCGCTTTCACAGAGAGTCCGCGAGTCGTCGTGGAAAAACGTCCTACACCGCGGGCCGACACGGTATTTTTGCTGCCCTCGCGAGTACCGCAGAGCTGGCGTCGCTCGCTCAGCAGACCTCTTCGACTCGGCGGAAGCGGTCTTTCGACTCGTCGAATTTTATCTAAATTTGCTCGTTCTCCGACGTGAAATTTTTTGTGCTCGATTTTTATTTTGCCTTTGAATGCCCTGTAGCGCCAAGGACCTTAAATTCTAGAGGCGTTCACCGACAAACACCTCGGAGTTCACTGACACAACAAAGCTATACACGATGGAGCGTATTCCAGAGCGACTACGCCGGGCTATAGAAGCGCACCCTTCGAACAAAGTAGGTACAAGGCTTCGAGAGCTGTCAAATGAACCTACGCGGTTCGGCGCGTGAATAGCGCCGCATTACTTAGCTCTGTTCCTCACTGCGTTTGTCTCACAGAGATGCGTTGATTGTGGTGGCTCTAATGCGACTTGGGCCTCTGTTTCGTTGGGAATATTCATTTGCATCCGATGCGCCGGCGTTCATCGCGGCTTAGGGACTCACCTCTCTAGGGTCAAATCGCTCACACTAGACGCTTGGAGTCCAAACGAAATTTTGTACATGGAACTGGGTGGGAATGCACACGCACAGCGCTTTTTGTCGGCTTCTTATCAAGACGACATTCACAACAAATACTCTTCGCGAGACGCCGAGTTGCTGAGAAAAGAGCTGGACATAGAAGTTCGCAGACGACTCGGCCTCTCACCACTGAACGATTTTTCCCAAACGCAAATTGAGGTTACACCACCGCCCGTACATCGTCAAAAATGCATTTACACTGCAAACTCTGTTTCCTCTAATTACGTTCATCCAAGAAAAAAGTTCAGTTGTCCGTGCTGCATCCTTTGAAAATCAGTTCGCCGCTTTTCTGGAGAAATTCGAAGCGAACGCGCCTCTTTCGACGCGCGTGTCACGACCGGATTGGTTTTGCGGCCAACTCGATCTACCTCGAGTCCCCTCCGGACGACGCCCCTCCCCCTCGTCTTGCCGCGCTCGTCGCCTCTCTGTTCGCGCGCGCTCCCCTCTGCGTAGAAAACAGGGACCGCGACCGCGCGTGCTGGGCGTGCTATAAGTTGTCTGGCGTACATAAATTTTCTAAAAAAATTATCAGAGTGTACCGTCATTTTGTTGAAAGATTTCTCTACTATGGGTACACTGGGTCCTCGCGGCGTCCTCAATATCCTTAGAATGGGTCACCCCGTCCTCAAAAAGCACGCGGAGTCCTTCAAAGTTGAAGAAATAAAATCACCCCAAACTCGTCATCTCGTCCAAGACATGAAGGAGACGCTCTATAAGAATCGGGCGGTCGGCCTGGCCGCTCCCCAAATCGGGGTTTCGAAGCAGTTGCTGGTGTTCACTGTGCCTGAGGGCGTTCCGAATCTGACGCACGTCCCGTTGACCGTGCTGTTCAACCCAAAAATGGAGTTTGTCTTGAAACACGAAATTATACAAATGACGGAAAGCTGCTTGTCGGTCCCGGACTGGGTCGGGAAGGTGCCGAGATACAACAACGTCATCATCAATTACCTAGTACGTGGAAGGCGCAAATGCGCGACAGTGCCTCGGCGCCCCTTCTAACCTGTGTGGTTTTTGCTTGGTACATCATAATACACAGGATGAGGAGTCGCAGCCCAAAAGGCTCGTGGCAACCGGATTCGTTTCCGGAATTTTGCAACACGAGGTGGATCACCTGTCCGGGACTCTCTACCTAGAGAGGCTCAAATCAGTCAAGGACCTCGCGTACAAGGAGGAGTGGTCGGACCACATGGCCGAGGATCCGACCGTTTGTTGGAGCGGAACGATAAAGTTCTGCGACTAAAAATTTTGCCTCGTGACATGTAGCGAGAAAATAATTCAGACTGCTTCAGGCGACGCCGATCGAGGTTTCGGCGGTCGAGCTCGAAGGTTTGCGTTGGATCGACTAGAGGAAGAACCGAGGACGTGTGTAGAAACTAAAAAAAAAATGGGCCGGCGTTTACGAAAGAGCGGTGGTCCTTTTTTTTTTCCCTTAAAGCGGCTGGGACCAAGAGTCCGTGCTCCGTCGCGAGCGCATGCGCAGAGCGCCCTGTGCAGCGCGGACGAACCTTGTTTTTTTGGAGGCCTGGCTCCTACAGTTCTTCGATAAAAGTGTAGACCCCGGTTGGACTATGGACTGCAACGGGGTGTATCTATTTTATCGTTAATAGGGGCAAATTCTGTTGTACGAAAAAAGGCGTTCGTTAGAGCCGCTGCGTCGGCGACTTTGACGTTGGGCTCGTCCCTGTGCACCGAAGTGGAGAACGGACGACGAGGCGCGTATCGGCTCGTCAGAAGGTCGACGGTTGCAGGAAGCAGGTCGGCTCCAACCGGCTTCGGCTATCTCGAACGGTCTGGCCCTTGGGCAATTTTGAAGGAGCGATTCACGAGATGCGCGAAATCCAAAAGGCAAAAAAAAAAAAAACAATAGAAAATTCCAAATAATCTCACTTTGTTACTCGGTTCTGAACTGGTACCAGCGCCAATTTGCCACGCTTCGCCCATTCCAAACAAACACCATTTCCCCTTGTTGTCTCTGCATGAAAAGAAAGAGAACGAAGCCACCCAACACCTAGGGCCGACAGTTAAGAACGAGAGAAGATAAGCACTGCTTGCGCCCGCTTGGTGAATTATGCCCTCCAATGTGACCGTTCTCAACGTTGCGGAAAAGCCGTCTGTGTCGCGTACCATAACTCAGATATTGAGTGGTGGAAATCACATACAAGTACGTGCGTAAATGCCACGTCGTCTGGGCGCGTGCGCGTGGACGAAGCGGTGCGCGGTCTCGCTTGTGGGCGGCGTGCGCACGCCGCGTCTCGGCGCCGTTTTTCCGAGGGAGTTGTTTGAGAGGTGTTGTGACTGACCGAAAGGCATCGAAAACGTCAGCGGCCCAGTCGAGCCAAGTTTAATCAAATTTTCGAATTTGAGTACAACATCGGAAATCAGCCCTGTCACATGATTATGACGTCCGTTCTCGGTCATTTGCAGAACTACACGGTTCCGCAGCACATCGAGTCTAATTGGAACGTGAATCCGTTGGTTTTGTTCGACACTCCGCTCCAGAAGAAGACGACCGCCGACAACTTGCCAATCGAGAGGATGCTGCAGGACGAGGCCCGGAGGTGCAAGTGGCTCATTTTGTGGCTCGACTGCGACCGAGAGGGCGAGAACATAGCGTACGAGGTCATCGACATTTGCACGCACACAAATCAGAATTTGAGGATTTTGCGCGCCCGCTTTTCGGCTCTTATCCCCCGCGACATTCACCGGGCGCTGAGGGAGCTCGCCTCCCCGGACCAGCGCATTTCCGACGCGGTGGACGCCCGACAGGAGATAGATTTGAGGATAGGCTTCGCCTTCACTCGGTTTCAGACGACGCGGTGGAGGAGCAAGTTTGCCGAGCTCTCGCAGGGTCCGGCGATCAGCTACGGTCCGTGTCAGTTCCCGACGCTGGGGTTCGTCGTGGACCGGTACTGGAAGCACGTGCACTTCCAACCGGAGGATTATTGGACGATTCGCGTCTTGATCGAAAAGCAGGACCAAGTCGCGACTTTTCTCTGGTCTCGCGTACACTTGTTCGACCACATGAGCTGCGTCATTCTGTACCAGCTTATGCTGGAGAACCCCGTCGCCACGATCACCAAGGTGGAGGTGAAGCCGACGTCGAAGGCGCGGCCGTATCCGCTCACGACGGTCCAGATGCAGAAAATGATGGCCAAAAAATTTAACATGTCAGCTCGCCAAGCGATGAACATAGCGGAAAGCCTGTACCAGCACGGGTGGATCTCGTATCCCAGAACGGAGACGGACTCTTTCGCGCCCAACTTCGACCTCCGTTCCCTGGTTCAGGAGCAAGCGAGCAGCTCGAAATGGGGATCTTACGCCGCCGATCTGATCAAGAGCAAATTTCGACTTCCTCGCTCCGGAAAACACAACGACCGCGCTCACCCGCCAATTTACCCCACCAAATTCACGGACGCGCTCAAGGACGACCACGCGCGCGTGTACGAGTTCGTGGTTCGACACTTCCTCGCCTGCTGCTCGGAAGACGCCGTAGGCGAGCAAGCGCACGTGGAGGCGCAAATCGGCGACGAGACGTTCAAGTGCGACTCGCTGGTGATCCTTCAAAAGAACTATCTGGACGTGTACGAAATGTACCAGGGCTGGAAGGAAGAAGTGATCCCGCGCTTCAAGGTCGGGGAACAGCACCTGCCCAAGGAAGCCAAAATTTTGAGCAAAAAGACGACTCCGCCTCCGCTGCTCAAGGAGGCCGATCTGATCCAGCTGATGCACCAGCACGGAATCGGGACGGACTCGACCATCGCGGAGCACATCCACACCATCTTGCAGCGGAACTACGTGGTGAAAAAAAAGAACGAGCTGGTTCCCACAAAGCTGGGCGAGGCGCTGGTCGCCGGCTACAACTTCGTCGGGTACCGAAAGTTGAACCAGCCGCAGCTCCGCGCCCAAATGGAGTCGGACATGCAGCGCATTTGCACGAACCAGGCTCAAAAAGCGGACGTTGTGAAATTCAACATTGACACTTACCGAGAAATTTTCATTCAACTTCAAAATAAAGCGAGCAAATTGGACCGCGCGCTGAGTCGCTACTTCAACCCCATCGGGACCCTGTTCAAGAGCGAACAGCCCGGCTTCTCCAAGTGCGGGAAGTGCGGGCGACAGATGTCCCTGCGCCTTCTCGACAACGACCGTCACTCCCTGCATTGCGAACACTGCGACGAGAGCTTCGTGATCCCGCTAGGAAAGGTGTACGCGTTCGAACACACGTGTCCCATTTGCTCCTACCAAGTGGTGCGGGTGCTGACGCTGAAAGAAAAAATGATCCACGTCTGCCCATATTGCTACAACTACCCCCCGGCGCAGTTCTCCTCGAAGCCTCCAGACTCTTCTATCCGCATGCTGTGCCTCGCCTGTCCCGCGACCAACTGCGAGCTCAGTCGGAGGGCGCGCTCCTCGGACGCGTTCGTCCGCAGCTGTCCGGTCTGCGGCGCCAAAATGGTCTTGCGCACCTCGAAGACCAACCAAAAAAAATTTTTGGCGTGCACAAACTATCCCGGTTGTACCAAGATTCTGTGGCTCCCAGACGAAAACATCGACGCCTGCGAGGTGCTGCAGGAGAAATGCCCCGCGTGCAGCAGGAACGGGACCGACAGCTACCTGGTTCGGTTCCGATACACCGCTCGCGAAGCGTTCGAGACCGGACGCGACTTCGAAACGGGGTGTCTTGGCAGCTGCCACCGACCCGGCGACATCGTCAAGGAGTGGCTCCGAAAGCGCAACAAAAACTGGGAAAGTTGGGAAACGTCCGGCTCAGACGAATTCAGTGTCTCCGCAAATAAAGAGACAGCGCAGGTAGAGATGAAGACCGTCGGAAGAGGAAACACGTCGCTGCCACAGCACAGGAACAAATTGTACGCCGAGTCCTGTGGTTCTCTGAGTGTCGCTGAAAATTCAACGAAATTTCCAGATTTTTGTTCTCGCAGCGCTTCTGACCTCGCGGTCGACCGCAAGCAGCAACACGTCGACCGGAGCAGCTCGCACAAGGTCGGCGTTCCTCGAAGGGCGTCCTTCTCGTCGCCCTTCAAGCCCACCGACGCGGACAAGCCAACGTCCTCGTCTGTTTTCGACGAGCCAGAGCCCGCAGATGGACAGCACTACTGCATGTGCGGACACCCGGCGCTGTGCAAGGTGGCGAAGACGCCGAAAAACCACGGGAGACATTTCTACGCCTGCGAGGTCGACGCGTGCAACTTTTTTCTCTGGAAAGAAGGCGACCAAGAGTGGGACGCCATGAAGAGGAGCGTGGCTACGGGCAGCACCCGCAGGAACCTCTCCGTCCAAAAGCACGGCAGGAGGGGTTCTGCCTCCAGGAAGACGGGCTCCGGCGGGACGGAGAGCCAATACAAGAAATCTGGCAGCAGAAGGTCGAAAAAAATTTTGTGATAGCGTTTGAAAATTCGCACGAAAAGCTCTCCGGTCGCGCACACGCGCTCTCCTTTTCGGCCGCGTCTGTTCAGAAAAGACGGACGCCCGAGCAGGTGGTCCAGGCAGCCTCCCGGCCCCTTCGCGGCGTAGCCGGCTCATTTTGTGAGTTGGCCCAGGCCGTCGCGGGGCGGCAAGACCGCACTTTCCGCGTCTGTATACACACCCCCGTATACAAACTCTTCTTTGAGGCGGCGCCGTGGGATTGAGGGCGCCGAGAAGAAGCCCCGCGCAAGACCGCGTCGGACGTGCGAACGCGTCTGCGCGCACGACGTACGCGTGCAAGACGCGCACTGAAAGGAAAAAAAGGTTGCAATGCTGGCAAACTGAGAATGCGCGGCTACGGGGGTGTAATTTCCTCAATGTACTCTATATATTTTTGGAATTACATTAAGTTCTGGCCCGTTTTCTCTCGGGCTCTTCAGGTAGATATCCTCTATCTCTATTTCTGTGAGACTTCAACCTTGAACTGTATTTCTCTTCGTGTCTTCCGTGAGACGATCTGCGACTCGAGTAGTGTTCGCGTTGGTCGTCTCTCCTTGAGGACCAAGATTCGATTCGGTCTCTTTCAGCCCATTCCCGGTCGCTCTTGACATCTCGATCGGCCCTGCCGAATTTTTCACGCTCAAAGGCACGATCTCGATCGTTGCGGTCAGAAGGAGGGCCGATTGAACCTTCGTCAATACGCCCTCCGTCCGCCATCCGGTCGTTGGTTGAGTCACCAAAGAACCCCCTTCGGTCTCTAGAACGATGACTGTGACTGGAACTTCCAGAGTGGTGGCTGCAGGAGCCACCTCCACCGCTTGAACCTCCGCCGTGGCCACCGCCAACCGCCACCGTGTTATTGATGCTTTCTTTTCGGTGAGAGTGAGAACTCGAAGCGTGTCCCCCTCCTTCGGACTTAGATCCGCCACTGACTTCTGGAACATGCGCGTTGGAACCAACGCTACCTCTGTCGTCTCGGTCTTGTCTAGAACGAGCGTGTCGGTCGTCTTCGGCAACGCCTTTAGAAGTACTCCCTTTAGATGATGCAGCTCGATGAGAAGGAGACGACGTATTCGGACTAAAATGTGATTTTTTATTAGCGGCATTACTATTTTCCTCTCGAAATTTACGTTGTCGAAGCAAAAAAAGTTTCCAGGTTTCAGGGTTGAATCCATAATTGAAATAGTCCGAGAGCTTTTCGTTGGGACGATTCCAGGCTTTTTCTTCAAATGAATCCGGATCCAATTCTAGTTCATAATTTCTCATTCCGCTCTGCAAAATGTTCATAATGTTCGTCTGCTGGTTGCGAAGAGCACTGGGACTGTGAGTTGTGTCCAGCGACGTCGGAATGGCCATTCCGACGCGCTGCTGGGCATACGCTGGCGACCCACTGCTGTTAAATGATGAAGCGTTGTACGCACGACGATTATTCATATAAAGCTGAGATATCCGACTAGGAGGCAACGTCACTCGATTGGCCATGTGGATGCCGCCGCCCACCACATTGGAATTCATATTGGGCAATAAACCTTGCTGCTGCTGCATCGTCGTCTCTGTCAACGTCAAAGGATCCAAAATAATATCAACTTCGTCCTCTTCCTCGTCCTCTTCCCCATCGTGCTCCGTCTTCGCCAAATCATCCGCCTTCTCGGATTCAGCGCTCGAGACCGCAGACTCCGCCTTCCCAGGCTCATCCGCATCCTCAACTCCTCCTGGTACATCTGCCACACTCGATTCCTTCACCTGCTCAACGTCATCGGCATTAGGCCCTTCTGCCCTATCCTGCTCCACCTTGGGCTCACCCCCCCTGTCTAGGCTGTTCGTCTCCTCCCCCAACGGCGCCTCATTTCCCCCCTCGTTCATCTATTCCTCCGTCCTCTCTCTCTCGCTCTGCGCGCGCGTACGCAAAAAAAAAATTGTCAAAACGCCGTCCCACAGACGAACCTTGCGCCACCAATTGGCGCTCCACTCCAGCCCGTGTCCGCGTACAGTGTATGCGTTGCACGCGCGCATATATCCCCGCGCGCCCTATAACGCCTACGCACAACACGACGACCACCACAAACTCGGCCAAAATGCGCAAAACCACCCTTCTACTAGAAACAACAACCCGCCAGTCAAAACACCCCCTGATCCTCTGTTCTTCAACGAGGTAGGTGCTGCAATTCAACGTTGTCAGCCGGGGTCAGTCGAAACCCTTTTTTTTCGCAAGAGACTAAAAAATATTCTTTTTCTCCGCAAAAAACCCACTTCGTGATTTTTTTTTTAATGCGCGTCACCTCCCTCAGACGGACCCACGAGTCCTCGAAAAAAAATCGTACTGCGCGCAACCGGGAAACGCGAACTAGCCGCGTCTCCTCCCCCGAAACATCGCCCAAAAAAAAAATTTTTCGCCTTCGCGACCCCTCAACTTCTAAATAAACCCCTCACACACTTCTGAGCCGATGTTGCGTGTGCATGTCACACATACACGCCAGAAAAATGCAGCGCCCCCTCACGGACAGCCTAAGTAGAGCGGTCCTCGGATGTGAAATTCAGGCCCAGCTGTCGAGAAACTTCCGTCATGATTTCAGAAATCGCGATGGTCTCGTCGAGGGGCTCTTGATCGCTCTCCAGCCTGCCAGTCTCCACCAGGTGCTGAGCGTAGGCAATTTCGTAGGCCAAGCCTTGCGAATTCGTGTAGTTGAAGGTATGGCCCTTCACATTGGGCAATTCCATGTCGCGATCCGTTTCCGCGCCTCGTTTGTACCTGGTCCCATCTTTCAAACAGACAGAGTAAGAAGTCGGACACCAAAACGCACCGGGAATCGTAATGGTGCCCTTGCTCCCTTGAATAACCAACAGGTCGCTGGACACCGGGTAGGTGCTGGAATAGCTCAAAAACGCCTGGCCCCCATTGGGATATTCAAGGTGAACGAACGTGGACACGTCGTACGAATCGTCTTCGGATAGAAAACCAAACGCCTTGACGAGACTGGGCTTTTGCTCGTACCCGAACACCATGGCGGCAAAGCTAATGGGATATATCCCTAGATCCAGAAGCGCGCTGTGGTCCGGGCCCTTCTTATTGGCCATGGGATGAAGCAACTCCGATTCGACGGACATGTTTGCAGAAACCACTTGCACGTCGCCGATAACCGAGTCGAGGAGCAGTCCTCGAACCTGCAACACGATGGGAAAGTATCTCGACCACAATGCCTCCATCAAAAAGCACCCGTGCTTCCTGGCCGCTTCGACCACCTCGCGCGTCTCCGACGCGTTGCAAGTCAACGGCTTCTCGCATAAGATGTGCTTCTTGGAGGGGATAGAGTCCAAGAGAACACGCTTGTGTCTACTGTGTATAGTAGAAATGTACAGAAAGTCAATTTCTGAATCGTCCAAAAGCTCGGCAAGCTTGCCGTAGACGCGCGCGACTCCATGCTCGCTCGCGAACTTTTTGGTGTGTTCGAAGTCCGTTCCACAGATGGCCAGGACGCGCGCATCTGAAAGGAGCAAAAGACGTGGTCAGAAAAGATTAGTACGCGACGGGGGCGCTTCGGCGCGACACGTACTGGTGACCGACTGAATAGCGCCCAAGAAGTCGTGAGTAATGCGACCTTGTTGGCCATAGGTGCGGCGAGGCATCGTCGAGACGCAGGTAGCAGAAAACCGTTTTTGATGTACGGTTATGTGCACAAAAAAAAGTGTGTTAAACAAAAGCAGCGCGTTCTCCCTCTACCTGGGAGCTGGAAATGCGGAGAAACCGTACCCGTTCCATAGACCCCCCAATTCCAAGTTTTGTTGGACGATGAATCGCTGCTCATTTCGACGGCTTATGCAGTTCTACGCCTCACGAGGAAAAATGACCAGTGCTCCTTCGGCGCGAAAAATAACACAAACGTGACAAACGTTGTAACACAAAAAAAATGTGCATGTGCGCACGTTCGTGACAGCCTGGAAAACCGAATCGCTGAGACTCGCCCTGGCCGTTTTTTCGTCGCGCCCACTTCCAGAGCGAAAAGGGACCGGAGTTGGCGCGCGGCGCGCGTGTGCTCGTTGTTTTTTGACGTGCCGTTCGCGCTTCTCTGTCGTCCCCAGGCTTTGACGCGTTGCCGCTGCGCTTTGGGACCCCCGTCCGGCGAGGCCCCGGGGTGGCGCTCTGGGAGGGCCCCTCGGACACGCGACCGCGAACTTCGTGCGGAAAATTTTTCCAGTGCAAGCGGATGACATGCATGTAGAAGCGCGTGCGCGCACAGCGACGCTGGTTCGAGTCGCGCAGCAGCCGCCAGAGGCTCTTCGCGCGCTGGGGTTTCGACCGGCGCGGTGGCGAGTCCGCCACCGCTTTCTGCGCCGGGGCGCAAAAAAAGCGTTTGGGAGTTGGTCACCGCGCTCAAATTTCGAGAACCGAGGTGCAGCGTGGGCGCGCCTTGACAGGCTCTTCCGGATCGAGCGACTTGACGGAATCGGCTCGAGGAGCGCGCGGACATGCGCGACAGCCCTTCTCTCTCATTCTCGAAAATTGAGTAAACAGAAAAGAAAGTGACAGTGCAAATAATCACCACGCGAGCAATTTCCGTTTCTCGAGCCGTCAGCGACGTAGGGCGCGCGCGGCCGAAGTAGGGGGTTGGAAGGGGAAGAGCTCTGCACCCGAAGTGACCAGCGCTTCGCAGAGAGCGCCGACTTGAGGTCGAAGGTGGACTCAATCTTCCTAATCAGAGAAGTGAAGCAGAGGAGAAGAGACGTCTTCGAAGCGTTGACGGGATCCGGCGATGGCTCACGGAAGCTCTGAGCGCGCAGAAGCTCAAAAAAAGGCGCGTCACGAGTAAGTTCTGAGATCCTTGGCGACGACGCATTTAAGAGGGTATTTGCTACCTCGTCAACGAGAGAGTCCCCACGGCCACGGAGGGGGCGAACTGACCACGTTTGCGCGGCCATCGCAGTCCCGCCTTTGCCTGCGCGGCCAAAGAGCCACCGATCCAAGTCGATCAGAAGCTCTGGTTGCCCCGGTTCTGTGTGTCGCTTTACCAAAAATGGAGCGAACTACAACAATACGGGGGAGGGCGAGCCGTGATTCGGTTTGAACGAGACTCGTTCCGAACGCCGAGAGGACGCACCGCGACAAACAACAAACGTCGATTCGTGTAAAATTGGCTGAGAACGGCAAGCGCAACCAAAGCCCCTTTGTCTCTAGTCATTAAAAAAAAATCTCTTCGACGCCTCTAATAGACGCAGCGGGAGTAATATAATTTATTCAGATATACATTTTTTCTCTCATACAAATCCGGCTCAGACCCAGTCCACAAGCTTGCGCGTAGATATGTCGACCCCTACTTCGAACAAGCTCCAACAGCCGAAATGTAAGTTCAAAGCGGTCCGTGATCAATCTCGCCTTAAATATCGAAAAGAGAGCACACAGAGTTTGAAATTTCGCCTAAGAAAGGCGCCCCTCATGCCCAGAACGTCCGTCCTGCGCCGCATACCCTACCCTCTGACCGCTTCCGCCACTTACGCTCGGCAACTCCTTATGGAACGCCAAAACAGGGGTTAAGGTTAAAACCCTGGCTCCATGCCAGACGTACATAGATGTTATCGTGAAGGTGTACAAGACGCGTCACCTTCTGACCCAAAAAAGGTCAGATAACACGTCTAAAGAATACAGCGAAGCCTTGGTTGGTGACGAGACTGGATGTCTGATCCTCACTCTGTGCGATGGTACATATGCTCTTCGAGCAAAAATTTTTTTTTTTTCTTGCACTCCGAAGGTCCCTCTGACATGTTGCTTATTTGCCTGCCCCCTGCGCGACCCGCAGACGACATCAAGCTCGCACAAGAAGGGGCCGTGCTCGAGATCATCAACGCGAAGATCGAGATGGCCAAGTTCTACATGAGATTGGTCGTTGACAAGTGGGGGAAAATTCGGCCTTCGACGCGCACTATTTCCCACGTGAACCTCAGCAACAACCTATCCAACGTGGAGTTCGAGTTGGTAGACAAGACGGACGAAAATTCCGCTTCAGCCGAATGAAAATTAGGAGTTTGACACCAAAACACCGAGGGAGCTGATACGAGACGTAATACAGAAAAAGATTGCGAAAGTCATTACATCATTTCGTATACATTTTTTATTTTTTGTTTTTACTCGATGGGGGCGGCGCGTCTAGGAGTTGGCTGCCAGGCGCTGTTTTATGCTGCGAGCGACACTGTCGAGGTCTCGCCTTCCTTCTGCCGTGATTCTTCTGCCGCTGGAGGCGGATTGCGGCGGTTAGTTTGGGTGTGTGGGAGAGTGTGTGCTTTTGTATTGCGACGGAAAAGGCGGCGTACCCTTTGGGGTGTTTCTCGATGAGCCTCATCGTTTCCAGGTTTCGCAGGATGGATCGGGCGATGGATCCCGATCCCAGGGCGAAGTGCTGCGGTCGAAGGCCGTTGGTCTTGGCCGCGCCGTAGATTTTTCGGAACGAGCCGATTCCGACGCTCTTGTTCAGGTATATTTTTCGCAGCATGGACGCGGCGCGGACGTAGTACCAGTCGCTATCGTAGGGCGAGAGTTCTTTGCCCACAGCCGTTTTGACGACGTCGACCCAGGGCGGGAGTTGGATGCCCCCGCTCTTCTTCAGGTGTTGAGCGTACGCGGTGATAAGCTGACTGGGAGCTACGTCGCGGACGGTGACGGATGCCGGGTTCATGACGCGCTGCGAGGGGGAAAAAAAACGGCCGTGTGAGGGAGCAGAGTCTCGAGTTTTTCGCGCGGCGCGCGGGCGCCTGTTTCTTACATACGAGATGTCGGGTAGGTGGGGATTTGGATGGAGTCGAGTTTAGACGGTGCGAGGTCTCTTGAAGTGCGCGGACCAAAGAGGAATGTGGCAAAAATGCTCAGATAGCGATGCTCAATTGAAATAGATTTTGGGCTGAAAGGGTTTAAAAAAATAAAAAAATAAAAAAGTGTCTCCGCGCGTAGGTTGAAAGGGGGGGGGGGGTGCGGTGGTGGGAGTCGGCGTTGGGCGCGCGGGGCTAGAACGGAGGCGGGGGGGGCGCGAGGAGCTTCGAGGGCGACGTCGAGTTCGTCGGTTGCGCGCTCTCGCCGCGCGCGGGCGTGGCGAGGTGAGGGGCGGCCGTTTTTCCGGGGGGGCTCGCTTCCCCCGGGAGGGGGTGCGCGTGACGAAGGGCGAACGCGAACAGGTTGTTCTCTCATTGTTGGGTTATTTTTTGCGGTATTTATTTTTTTAGCAAAAATCGTATACAAACCGTTTGTAACCTGAGCATACAGAACATCGAACACACATATTCTGCTTTGAATCGCAATCGGTCTGTGCAGGTTGCCTGAGCTGCTTGGCCTGCGACTTGCCCGCAGACATCTGGAGTCTCTGGTTCTAATTTCAGCCTCGTTTCGATGGTACGGCGGACACTTGTTTCTCGCTTCTGCGGCCTTTCGCGTAGGAAAGGGGTGGTTGTTTGCGAGAAGATGCGCCGTGGCGGACTGCTTGTTTTGATTTGTTCTAGATGCTTACGGATCTTCGAATCGGGTCGTTCCTCGTCTTCGTTCGGGCGCGCGGGTCCTTGCGGCGAACGCCGGACCGGAAACAAAATGCGCGCTGGGAAACATGTGTGTTTAGGAGTCCGATCAGCACAACGCGGGTTCGCAGGCGGCTCAGCCCATGCAACAACAGGGTTACGACTACTCTGCGTATTACCACTATTACCAGCAAAATCCTGAGGCATGGGCGCAGTACATGGCGCAGTGGCAGCAGTACCAACAGGCGAGTGCGAATCCCACTTCTTATTCGGCGTATCCGTACCAGGAGGCGTATCAGGGCCTGAGGAACGTGGCGTATCAAATGAACGTCGACCAGATGGCCCACGCCCACATGGACCGCCAGGAACGCATGGTCCCGTCGACCACGCTGTGGGTCGGCAACCTACCTTGGGACTGCACAGAACAAGACATTCGAGCCGTGTTCGAAATATTCGGTCGAATTCGCAGCATCCGCATTTTGAGTAACAAAAACTGCGCTTTTGTCACCTACTACGACCTGGACGCGAGCACCGCCGCTCATTACGGAACGTTCGGACTCACAATCAAGAACTCTCCCGTCAAAGTCGGATGGGGAAAGGCACAAGCCAACGACTTTATGATGCGAACTAGCGGCTCTCGCGAAGACAACGTGCAGCCCTCTCCAAACATCTGGGTGGGACAGCTAGACCCCAGCATCACAGAAGAAGAACTCAGAGCGGCCTTCCGACAGTTCGGAGTGATAGAGCGAATTCGCGTCTTGCCAGCGAGAAACTGCGCTTTCATCAACTTCGCTCACCTCGAAAGCGCCATCGAGGCCAAAGACCGCATGAACGGCACTCTAATTCGAGACCAACCCGTTCGAGTCAACTACGGCAAGCAAAGAGAAGAAAGAATGGACAAAACCAGCCCCACCTCGGGAGGCAACGGATCCTCTGTCGGACCCTCGAACCACCCCTCTTGGTCCACTAACATCGAGGGCAACACGGCCAAAGGCGACCCAGACATGAGGCACGACGGCAACCTCATGTACCACCATCACCAAATCGACTCGAGAACCAGAAGCCAACCCCCACCTACGCCCCCACCCCCCGACGTGAAGGACGTCATCGACAAGCTCGTGGACAGCATCGTCAAAAAGGGCCCCGAGCTGGAGGCCATGGTAAGAGAAAAACAGGCAAACAACCCAAGGTTCGCCTTCCTAAAAGACGGGCCCGGCTCCAAATACTACCACTGGAAACTAGACCAAGCCAGGCGAAAAGACCACTACGTTGACTTGACAGGTACAAAAAAAAAATTTTTTTTACTGTACCCAGAACCTGACTAACACCCCCTCCCCCCTCAGCCCCCCCTATCACGTCTCCCTGTCCGGCGGCCAAGGCCGACCAGAACCTGTCGACCGTCCCCCCCTGGGAGCAACCAGACCCCATAGACTCCAGCTCCTCGCCTCCACCCGTCCCCTCTAGACTCTCTCCCGGCGAAGAAGAAGAACTGCTGATCATCTTGGGCAGCCTATCCCAAACCAGAGAAAAAATCGAATCGGCCGCAGACTGGGTCTTTCGACATCGAGACAAAATCTCCTCCATTTCGTCCTATTTCAAAACTTACTTTCTACAGCGCGCCGACAGCCTAAGCTCCTGCGTCAACGTGCTCTACGTCGTCAACGAGTCCCTCCAGACCGGCCTGAAGGTCCTGCGCACCCCGTCCGACGCGCCTCAAAGCAAGGCCGATAAGATTTCTACCGGGTTTTTGCCCCACCTCAGCAGCATGATTCGACACATGAAAACCACCTACGGAGAGCACGCCGGTAAGATAAACGAACTACTCACCATGTGGAAGGACAAGGGCATCTACTCTCCCGCCGTCATCGACTCCTGGATCTACTGCGTCTCCCAGCCAGAAAGACCGGCGGAACCCACACCCTGTTCGGGCAACGAGCTCTCCAAGTCCCCTTCACCCGCGCCAACCGCCAGTCCGAGAGAAGAATCCGCATCGCCCCGCCAAGAAGAAGCAGACAACGCCTCAGCAAAAAAAAGGTCTTCCGAACACCTCGACCACACGGAGCCCCCCCTCCAAGAGAACCACAACACCTCTGACCCACAAGTCTCAACCACCGAAGAAAACGCCGCCGCCGAATACGAACCCAAATCAAAAAAAAGGGATATTGAGTAAAAAAAAACAACCCTACCCTCCCCTCTCACTTGCCTTTTTGCTTTTGTATGTACACAAATTCCAAAAAAAAAAAAGTGCTGTCGCGCGCACCCCGAGCGCCCGAGCTCGGCATAGCCGCCTCAAGTCGAACAAGTCTGCTCTTCTTTTTTTTTTCTTTTTTCTCAGATGCGAGCGAAAAGGCGTCTCTATGGAACGAATCGGCGCGCCCGTTCGTCTCCCGCGAAGACCGCTCTTTCGAAAGCCTCGGCGTGCCGCGCGGGAAAGCGTGCGCGTCGGAGGGCGCCCCGGGCGACCGCTGGCTCGCTCGGCGCGGTCGAGAGTCGGCTCGACTCGAGTTTCGAGGCCCCGGGCGAGAAACGCGCGTGTCGCGGAGCCAAGCGGCCCAGCGCGCGGAAAGAGAGGCGCGTCAGGCTCGCGATTGGAGGGGACGGTCGCAGTGATAAGAGGGAGAGGAGTCGCAGGACGAGGGCGGTTTAGGAGAAACGTTGGCAATTCGCTGAGGAGGGCTGCGAATTTTTGACTCTATGAAAAATTGGGGGTGGAGAACGTGGTGCTCGTTGCTGCTCATGTTTGCGCTTCTAACGAGCTTAGGATGAAAGGGAGAGCCATCCGGGCTGTCTGAACACTCGCCGTTCCGATCAAAGACAGGCGAGGACGCATCATAGACGACAGATGACTCCGCATGATCGACAGTACCAACGTGGCTCTGATCGTGGGCGTAGACACCCCTTTGACCGTTTGCGTGATGAACGTCCTCTCCCTCTTGCTGGCGACGACCCTCGTCGCACGCCTTGCCTTGTCGGCGATGAACAAAACCATTTTCCTCCTTTTGACCATTCGAACGCGCAAAGTCGCCATGACAATCCCCTTCTAGACGCTCACCGCCAGGACGGACATCCCCCTCTCCTGAGCTGTTCGAGATTCCCCGCAGACGGGGGCCAACCGATGCGGAGGAACGCCGGAGACCATCAACTTCGGAAGCGGAATTCTGGATTCCATTTGGAGTAAACGTTCGTTGTTCGTCTTGAAAAAAATTTTGTCGCTCCGAAAAATCTTCCACTTGTTCTTGACTCAGAGCTTCGTCCTCCACTAGCCAGGACCCGTCCAGCGCAAATTCGTCGCCAAACTGGTCTATCAAATGGCTGAACGGATCTTCGACGGAACTCTCGTCGGCCAGCGCGCTCATCCTCGAAGACTCGCCGGCACCATTTCGAAGATCTACGACGTTGCCATCGGAAGCGTCGCTCGCCGCCGCCAGGGCGTTCGCGGTCGCTCGCGGGGACTTCACCAGGCCCCAGTGAGAAGAGAGACACTGCCTACGCTGGTAAAATAACATAAACGCCTCCTGCTGCTGCACATAAGAAAATGGCACAGAACTAAGCGACATGTCCGAAATTTTGACCCAACCCTTCTGTGGAGAAGCAAAGTCCTCCGGACGATAGCAAACATAGTGGCCGCCGCGCTCGTTTCCGATGTGGACAATTACAGCCGAAAGGACGTAATCAAAATAGGGATCGCTGCAGTCATTGAAACTTTCCAGCGCCAAAGAGTCCGTCGTCGATGATGTCAGCGCGTCGCCCGACTCCGAAGAAGAAGACAAGGGCGTTCCGCGCTCCGCACTGTCCGCCGCCGATCTCGAGCTCGCCAGCTTCGCCGGTCCGAGCCCCGGCACTGAACAACCCGCCGAATCACTCCAAAACAACCCGCCAAATTCCGAAGGAGATCGATCAAAGCTCCGTCGCACCGCTTCCAAGTCACCCTGGTCCAACTCCGTAGGCATCGAGTACAGCGCAAACGTCCTATCTCTCTTCGAGATGAACGCGGACAGACCCTCCGCAGGGCTAAGACTGTATCGGAGCGCGCTCGAAGGCGGGAGAGAGTAGCGACTCGTCAGCCAAGAAACATTGAGGTGCAAACCAAAGTCAACCCTCCCGCAAATCTTTTTCAACCTCCTCCCTCTACCCACCAAGCACAGCCTGTTGAAATGCAGAGAAAGCAGGTCCGGTGCCTTCAGAATCGTCAAGCGCTTCTCGACCGTGCGCGCCTCCTGGCAATAGCGACAGAGATAATTTTTGATTTTCTCACTCTGGAAAAGACGACTGAAGCAATCAAACAGCGTGAACGAAGAGGCGTCTTTGTATGGCAAATACAGAGAAAGCACGGACATGGTCTCAATCGAAGACCAACTACGGCAACACGCGGAACAATACAACGTATTCTCCATCTTCCCGAAAAAAGGATTCTGTCTCAACAGACCGTCGCCACCATCGTCTTCCATTTTGTCGCCTGTCGGCGAAGACGTCGCCCCCATTCGTCGACCGTTAGACTCATTCGCGCCACCAACCACCTCTCGATCGAAACGACCCTCTCCCCGAGACCAGGACCTGTCAAAGAGATCCCTCCTCACCCCCTGAAACAAAACGGAACTCTCGAGCTTCGGCGAATTCACAAAGGACAGCAAACCAGCGGCACTCGCCGCCGAGAGCGGATCAACCACCCTCCGGCACGCGCTCCTCTTCGCGCTCAACTCGGACTCTATCACCCCATGTAACACGCTGGACAGGCCCCTCATACCAAGCTTCTTCGCCTCGTCTGTCGAGGTACGCTGGCACTCGCTCACGGTAGCTTGTATATGGTCCAACATATAAATCAACAGCTCGTGAGGATCCTGCTGCTCCCCCGTCACGAACCTCGCCTTGATCGTCTTCTCCTCCAACAAGGGCGGCCTCAACGGGCGCGAATCCGAACTCTCCAGCTCTGTGCTCCCCCAACACACGCCATTCCACGCGTAACCATATACACCCCCACACAAACATGCATAGAGAAATGTGTGTGTGCAAATGTCGTCCGTCACGAAAATCCTGTTAACTCATGCACCTGCGGTAACATCTAGGACGCGCATCGCCCGCTGTATGCCGCTCCAAGCGACGAAAAACAAAACAAACAAACGACGTCTCGAGCGGTCGCGTCGCCCGCCTATCCCCCCTTCCCAAATCGGTCCTCTACGCTTCGCGTTCCGCACCGAAAGGCCTGTCGGACCCCCGCAGCCCTCCCCGAAAAGAAGGCGCTCTCTCGCACCTCAAAATTCCCGCTGTTCCCACTGCAATCCTGGCCCACACACACCAGTCACGTCCGACTGTCGCGTACCATTCAACGTCCTTCTGAGAGACTGAATCAAGTCGCTAGACAACCCTCTGGAAGCCAGCTCGGCCAAATAGGAACGAAAAACCCGCAGCGCGGCCAGAGCCTAGTCCGGTAAGTGCAAAAAATGAGCTACCTTCTCGCTTCGAAAATCAACCTCAGACAAAAGCTCCTCACAAAACACACCAACCTGTGCCATAATGTACGTGTGTACGCACTATGCACACACAAGAAGACAACCAGCAGATAACCAAAGCATTCAAGCAAAAAGCAACGACGAACACGCCAGAAAGAGCGGTCACCCTTTCTCAACCATCGACACCCATCTCACAGATGAGAAAATCCACTTCGAAAATTGATACATCCAGAGGGTAGCAAACGAGCAACTCAAACCGACACAATACCTGTACTACGGAGTTTAGAAAGCAAGTATTGCCAGTATTAATCAGGCCTCTACCCACCATCTATTGCTTCACATGTAGACTGCACAGCAAAGAGGTAGGAGAGAAACTGCCAACGCGTGAGTAGTTGGCAGCAGGAAGCTGTGAAGAGTTTGGCGCTGACCGCCGCAAAACAGCCGACAGTAATTTAGAAAATATTAAAAAAACACAAGGATGAGTTTGTGAAGCCAGGCAAAAGAGAGATCGCAGCGGGCGTGACGGACGGCCCCCGTAAAGACGAGAGGCTACAGAACGGGACGACTGCTACTAGGTGAACGATAGAAGAAGAAGATAGCTATAAAGTCCTTCATTCCGCACGAATCAAGAAATGTAAAACATAGAATTACTGCGACATTTGAAAAGGGGCTAGCAAGCAAGCGAGGTTCATCACGTAAATTTCAGTCAGGGAGATGCCCGAGCGAAGGCTGTGCTGGCCACTGCGCCTATCAAAGGCTTCAATAAAAAAGAATGTTTCGTCTCAATAAAAAGATAAAGCCAAAAACAGATCGAAGAAAAGAGCGGGTTGCCATCGACCGGAGGATAGCGTGCTGTGGCAGAGAGGCGTACATAGGGAAGACGTATTGCTTGGGACTCGTGGCTAAAAAATTCCCGGAGCTTCAGTGAAGTATATTTCCTTGCCGTATGGTGACATTCTGTGGTCTCGACACCGCCCCTCTTGCATAGATACAGTGGGGACAATGAATAAAGCAAGCAAGTGTTGAGAAGCTGAACGCAAGAGGTGAGAAAAAAGAAATGCATAGGGTTTTCAATAAATTTTGACAGAGCAAGCCAGAGAAAAAATAGAAAAACGGCGACAGGAGAGTGACGGCATAAGAGAGATAAAGGGAGAGATAAAGTGTTTGAGTAGGGCAAGTTGTTCAGTTGCAAGACGCGTCACAGAATATTTCTAAAAAAATAGCTGCTCCGTTTCTTTTACTTGTCGAAATCAGATGAGAGCGTTGGAATGCAGCATAGTACGAACGAACCGTTGTCCAATGCACGTATCCATAGTAGGTCTTAGCATTTTGTTACAGCTATGTATGAAAGCGATGAGGAACCAACCTGGTGAACCGAACAAGAGAGTGTGCAGAGTGATGCAAGAGGTCTTATGAAAATCTGTACACACGATGCTCGTCTCGAGGGCCCTATACTCGCTTTGGTTCAAATCGCTGCACTCAAGGTTGTGCGTTTAACGCCCATATAGTGTCTGCTCAATACAGGGATCGCTCCTTCTCGTTTCCATCTGAAGAGCTAGACGTTCAGTGCAGGAATTCGCATTTTCTGTACAGCTCAAATCACCGAGCGACAGAGGCACCATTTTCGAATTGGCCTTTTCTAAACGCGCGCCAAAATTTTCTTGACGGACTGATGAGAAGCGAGTGCTTGGTCGGTCTCTTTTGACCGGCGCCTATCGTCGAAAGAGCGCCTACTGCATTTCCGAACTGACGATTTGGAAGGACCGATGTAGAAGTGCAGGTTTGGGCAATGGCGAGTCACCGGCATTCATCGTGAGCACACCGGAGAGGTGAAAGCGATATGCAGACATCGCCACGCATTGCAAAAGATTGCGCGCAACGCTCCACCTGACAGAAACACAACGCGCACAAAAATTTTTTGAGTGCAGATATAAGCCTATGTGACGTCCCACAAATCCTCCATGCAGTTGGCTATTTTACTGCAAACTACACTTGCGGAGAGAGGGTAACTGGAAATAGATATATGTTCCTCTGCATAGGGAAAGAAGTCCTTGCCTTTCGCATAGGCTCCAACTATAAAGGCGATGGGCTGACTCGCATCGACGGTAGCGGAAAACGATTTTAAACTGGTCGGAGAACCTTCGGTGGAACAACCTGCACGAAAAAAAAAAAAAGTTAACGACTGGTTCGGCTTCCCTTGCTCCTCCGGGGACAGACGAGGTTGGTCCGGCTTTTTCGAAAGGGAACAGCAGAACGCTTGCCGCTGTGGCGATAGACGCGGACGGTCGATCTGAGGGCCCTTTTGGCTAGCTTTGTGTTATGCTGATCTGACAGGTCGAAGCGTCCGTACCTATAATTCGGATTCCGATAGGCAAGTGCTGAGTGACGGGATTCTTGATGACCTTCATCAGTGTTTTAGAGCCTTCTTCCGCAATGGACTGTATCTTGTTTTCGTGAAGTAGCTGAGCTATCGAATAGGGAGCGCAGGGAACCGGGTTAGTTTGTGTCAGTCAATGTCCCTTATGCTTGGCCGCTTCAAGCGCGAAGGGCGATTAGCGGTCGCACGGTCGAGCGGGCCGCGCGGCGACGTACTCATTAGGCCGGAAAACCGTTTAAACGTCCTTGGAATGCGCGTTTGCGGGTTGATTTCGATCAGAACATTTTTTTTGGTGTGAACGTAGACATCTAGAAGGCCAGCCTTGCTGAGGGGGGAGTCCAGTAGCGTCAGCAGGCACTGCGGCGACGGCGCACGCGCGGGATTATGTGAACAAGGAGAGTCAGTGAGACCGGTGCCCGACGTTCTGTCTCCGTTGGGAAAAACTTCTGCCAACGGATGCGCATTTGGACCAGCTGAGTGTCGTGGAGGCGCGCATTTCGTGTCGTACTTGGTGCGTGATATCGGGACGGGCTTCCGTCCAATCGCGGTTCAGCTTCTTCAGCAGAGTAGCGTGATCGTCACTGTTGAGCAACTCGTAGTTTCCCTTTTTGCTTTTCGCGGCTTCCAGATAGGCGCCTTCTAGAATGACGATCGCCCTTTTTCGCGAGTTCTCCTGAAGCGACCGCTTAAATTTGTGCTTTCGGGGGGTGTGCGCCTGCATCGCGGCCGAAGTAGAAAAATAAATCGGAATTAAATACCGAAATTAGGAAAAAGAAAAAAATGTCAATAATCGTGAATCGTTTTTTTTTTCAGACACGCTCCATGGCCTCTGTTTGCCAGTAATATTTACGTTTCATACCGCCGTACTTTTTTGCGAGTTAGGTTGTCATCAAATGTGTTTACAGCCGCAAAGCGAAGACCGCCTCGTACGGTACGTCGACGCATACTTGGCGCCGTCGAGCGGCGAGTGCGAACAGGCACAGGCAATTACGCGAATTGTTGAGGCAATCAAATCGAACGAATTCGACATCCTCTGCCTCGTGAGGCACCTAGAGAGCGCACTTACGAGTAAACGAAAAACCACTCGTGTCCATGGTAAGGAGAAGTTCGGCTTAGGCACGCTATGTTCTTTTTCCACACGCAATACGTTATCTTCTCTCTATAGATCTCTTGTGCGTTTTTCTAAAAATGAATTCTACATCGTACCAGGCTGTCCTATACGCACATCGCGAGACCACTTCGCTCCTTCTGTTTTGTGCGCATCCGTTTTTTCTATCCGAAACTAACTCGGCGTGATGGAAACTTTTTGTATACAGGTGTTGAATTGCTCGTCAAAACAATGCGCGGCCTGCAGCTCTCGAACTTTTTGAGTTCCAAAGTCACCTCCGTGATGCTCGACTTCTTGGCTCAGCGTCTCTACGACGACGCCACCACCGCGGAGTGCTTGCAGGCAATCTGGAGCCTGGTCGCGAACTCCGATCCCGACCGCTTCTCCGAGCTCGACATAGCTAAGATAGTTCACCAAATATATTGTTCCGACCACCTCAGCGTCCAATCGCTCGCGCAGCCGGTCCGGAAAATCATCTTCGATATCCTCGCCTTGGCTCTCAAGCAATGCCCCTCCTCCGTCGTCTCCATCGGCCTCCCTCTGCTCTTGGGATTCATTCAAGCAATGGACGGCGAAAAAGACCCAAGGTGCCTAATCGTGTGCTACGACTTGCTAGTTCAACTTGTTTTGTCGGTCCCACACGAAAAATACGCGTTCGAGGAAGACCTCTATGACATCACCTCCTGCTACTTTCCAATCACCTTCACTGAGTCCGAAAATCACCCAACCCTCATCAAGCGAGACTGCCTCATATCCGGACTGCGCAAGACCATGATCTCCTCTCCGAGGTTGTGGATACCTTTCTTGCTAGACAAGCTTTCCTCCGTCCTCACCGAAACGAAGCTCGACGCCGTTCAATCTCTCCTGTTTGCCTTCAGCGACACATCTGTTCGCGGCAACGCCCCATTCTGGCCTCCAGAGGACGTCGAGCCGCATCTGGAGCCCCTGCTCCGCGGCCTGCTCAACGAATCTTGGAACGCCTCGCCGGCCGTCTTCTCTCACATCCTCCAACTGCTCACCGCCATCACGCAATTCGTCGACAACGCCACCCGCGCCGACGCACACGGGAAGCGCTCCCCGATGCCCGCCGCCACCGCGGAACACTGCTGTCAACTCGTTCAAAGCGCCTGCATGCGACACATCCTCATGCAAAACCAGTCGCGTCTGTTCGACTCAGACGATTGGTGCTGCGTCAAAACCGCCTCCGATATACTGGGCGCGGCGGCTCTGGGCTCCTCGCGCTGCATGCGCCTCATATTCAAGACGCTCATCCCGTCCCTTCTCTCTAACGCAAAAACCGAAGGAGACCCTGAAAAAAACGCGTTGGCCACGCATCTGCTCGTCAACCACGTCTACAACGCCAGTCTGCCACTCCGCCACGCCGCCGAGCACCCACTCTCCGACCACTCCGATTCGCTCCAAACACTCTTCCACGACCTCCTTGTAAGACCCGTCGACCAGGACCCAAGCACTTCAGTCCACAACCGCATCACAGATTCCATCGTAGCACTAACTCTTCTATCTCAAACCGCCCACGGATCTCTCCTTTCTCAAAATCAACACAAAAAAACAATAACCGCCATCACCTCTCTACTTCTTCACCCTCCAACGCTGCCCAGCTCCGCCGCCTTCCAGCTCCTACTAACCGCCGTCAAAGCGCTACTGCACATCAGCTCGTCTCAACTCAACCTCGTCCTCGCTGACTCCGTCCAGCCCATCATCAACACCATCAAGCAAGCCACTTGTCCAGCCACCCTAGCCTCCTCCCCCCACTCGCTGAACTACGCCACCATCTCCCCCTTTTCCCCCCACCAAAGACAAAACCACCACGACGACCAACCGCCAAACCCTCAACCCTTCTTCTCCAAACTCATCCCCGAAATCTCCTTCGACATGATCTCCATACTCCACCTCTTCTGCATGCTGGACGACTCCTCGAACTACCCCGTTCCACCCATCTTCAACACCTCTCTCCCCCACCTCCAGCTAAAACAACTCCGCCTTGAACCTCACACCCTCGTCCCCGTCTCCACCCCCCAAGTCACCACCTTCATCCAAAACCAACTCATAGACATACTCTCGGCCAACCCCTCCAACCAACCTCTAACTTCAAGCATCCTCTTCAGCCTCGCTCACGCCGTCCAACCTCTTCGCTCCTACCTGCACCTCCTGTCCATCTTCTTCGTCGACCCCCCCCCCCTGCACCTCCTCGACACACTGCACCGCCTGTTGCCAAAACTAACGTCCACCACCGCGTCCAACCTAAGCAACGACCAACTCTCCCTCTGGATAGACACCATGTACCAACTGTTCATCCGCGGATCCATAGACCTTCAAACCCTCTCCAACCCCTCTCTAAAAAACACCCCCTCCCTTCCTCTCATCAAACCCCTGCGAGATCTAACCCAACCTCTGTCTCTCGTAGCCATCTCCGTCTTCTCTACCTTCCTCGTCCAGGCAGTCCCAAAACTTACCCCACTCCCCCCCACTCTCCCCACCCTCCTCGACTCCCTCCTCCAACTAACGGACCTCCTCGACCACCTGGCCTCTCCCACTCTCCCCCACCCAACCAGCAACAACCAACTTCTCTCCGCCACCATACACGATGTACACAAAGCAACCGCCACTCTCATTCGCGCTCTCCCCAACTCCCTCGAACTAGACTCCTTTCTCTTCTCTCACATGAACCCGCTCGTTCACGAATTCAGCATCTGGTCTCCTCCCTCTCCCCTCCTAGAAACGCCCGCACCCCTTCACGCGTTTCTCTTGCTCAAACTCCAGCGCCTCGTATGGTGGACCCAGGCACTCATCCAACGCGATCACTCGTCCGCAGGCCACCTGTGCACCCTCCTTCTCTCAATACTAGAGAAAAACACACCCTTCTCCTACTCTCTCGCCAACTCGTACTCTATTTTATTCTCTTTCGCCAACGCGCACTCAACACAAAAAGATGTCATCTATAAAGAAAAATACTGGGTCAAAAACTTGTCAAAACTCTTCCACCTCTTTCCCTCTATTCTCTCCAACCCAGAACACGCGTCGCTATCTCCCCCCAACCCCAAACCCGTACCGCAGGGCGAACCCCATAGCGCAACTCAAAACCAAAGCGTCACCAACTCTACCCCCTCATGCCCTCCAATCACCCCCTCCCCACCGGCAAAAGCCGAAGCAACCTCCCGCCCTCCCGACCAGCCAGCCATCCTCCTGGCCATATTGAACCTTTCCAAACACCTCAATCGCGACCTCCTGATCCGACACTCAAATGAACTTCTTCCAATTTTGATTTATTCACTAAAAACCCATGGAAAACCTTTGGAAGACGCACTCCTTATTCTGGAATCCATCATGCGCTCTAACTATAACCTAGTTTCTGACCATTTGGATGCACTCATTCCTAGCCTCCTGCGTATTCCCACACAAATGCTGCCAAAATCGGTCATGCGGTTCAGTGTTGTTTACTGCTTCAGAAAACTCCTAGACTACCCTCATACACAAATTTACCCATATCGGACCAGTGTGCTCAGAAAACTGGTTGACTTTTTAGATGACCAAAAACGCTCAGTCAGACGCGCCGCCTCGGCTTGTAGAAATGCCTGGTTCATTATGAATTCAGTGAATTTGAAGAATTACCATTCGTGACCATAACTGACTAACACCTGGTCACTGTACGCTCTTTCAGCCCCCATATATATATATATATATATATTTATATGCATGCAATATACATATAAAAAGCATCCAATATATATGATAAAATAATTTATTTGAACTAGGGTGCATAATTGTATATTTTATCATCGGAAACCTTATAATCAGGAACCGGTTTCTTCTTTGGTGTTTTGAAGATCATTCCCAGTTGTTTCACTCCACTTTTAGATCAATAAAAAGTACTCTTGTCATAGAAATGCTACGTCAAAGCTTATTCTGTATAGCGAAAACAATAAAATGAACTTTCAGAAATGTTAAAAACCATATATTGTATACCTTGTTCCTATACTCCCACATCATGTCAAATCAAATTGTGTATAGTACTGCATAGCATCGATGAGTTTGTCGAGTTCCTCATCTAAGTCTTCATCTGAAAAAACTTTTTTCAAGAATTCTATAGATGTGATGTACCCAAACACAGACGCTAAACGGAACATGCTCTTCGGAGTTAAAAACGGATGCAAAATTTCTGTGATAATCTTTTCAACCTTCTTAAGGGATTCTATTACCGTTTCCAGGGCCTCTAGTAGCACGCATTCTCTGACACGTCGTTTTCCTCTAAAGCACTTAATCATCAATTCAAAGGACTCTCGAAGTGGTTTGTCTGCTGCTAGAAACGCATCATCTGCAAGCTTTTTATTTTCAGTTAATAAGTATGCCTTTGTCACTAGTTTGGTAATATTTTTAGCTATTTCATCCGCTTTTTTTTTGCCATCAATTTTCATCACAATAAAATTAAATGCCTTAATCAATGAGTTAAGATCGTCATTCATCATATTTTTCACGACATGCTTTCCTACTTTGCTTGTGACAAATTCACCTGCCAAGTGTTTTTTCGCGCGAATACCAAAGCTTTGCTTCTTAATTTCGATAACTTTACGGTCAACAGATTCAACTGGATCCTTAGAAGTAGCCGCTTGAAGTCCTTCCACCCATTTTTGCTTGTCAGCAAGACTGGAAAACGCCAAAAATATTGATTGTTGATTCTGAATCTCGATCACAAATTGTTTTTTTTCGGCCTCCAAAACATCGCTAATTTTGCAAGATTGAAGATCAAATTTTCCACATGGGCTTACATCCTGTAAAAATCCTTAATATTAGCAACGATGAAAAACGCCGATAGACCGGAATTTGTAGGAAAAACCATAAACACGAGCCATATAAGCTGTTGATTACCGTCTATCAATACGCGGGCAGTTCAAAATATAGCTCATTTATTTGGCATCTTCTTTGACTATGATCAATTCTGCGCATAAGACGTTTTTAAATTACAACTACGCGTGAATATTCAGTCTAATGCCTACACTTTAAACCGTGTATAGAAACCAAATATTCAGAATTGGACTGCATCGTTATTTAATCAAATGACTTTAGGACAAATTTTGCGAAACCTCTCACACCCTACACAATATGTTCAACTTCAAATACGTACAGAAGAACTTTTAAACCAGAAAAGAGTCCCATAGCTAATAACTCCATAACGTGATTTGAACTCTTTTTTGCGATTTTTTTTCACCTGAACAAATCCCATCAATTGGCATTCTTCAGTTAATGTGTAGGGCTCCTCATCGTTGGAGACATCATCTACTTTTTTCAAGTCGCTTACTTCCTGAGCCATAGAGAAAATGCTAATCTATTAAAAACAACGTTCTCTATGTAAGTATCTCTGTACACAGTGGTACATTATATCAATTCTGATTGCTTTATTAAAAAATTATAAATTTTGTTATATCAAACAATATAGGACATACATATACTGCAAAAGTTATTTAACCAACTCTCTATATTTAAAATAATAGTACACTCAGCTCAGTTCACGGCATACTTTACTTCAAAAAGCTATAAATGCGTACGACCATATCAAGCGGCTAAACTAAATTAGGGTTAACGAGAAAATGGAGTACTAATATCAAAAAATATGTATAATACAATGTACAAAAAATAGAATCGAAAAATTAAGGATTAACACAATGTAAATAGGAAAAACCGTTTCTTAAAAAACTGAACTCTCTGTGTATGGTTCGCTTAATCTACTTTAAAATTATTCAATTCTGAGATGAAAATTTTACCCATATGCGCGCTCAAGTATATGAAATAGCATTTTGAACTGTTTATAAAATATTTTTGTACATCTTTCCTAACCACTCAATGGTGCCAAATGCAAAAATGAGGCCCATGATGCTTCCTGCGAAAACCTGTGAAACATAATGCCGATTAGACATTATAATCCAAATAACTGTAACCAAAAGCTGTAGACTAAGTATGTAGCCTAGTAGACTATGAATATTCCATAGTGAGCTAACTACAGCTACTCCCATAACCACCTGCGAGACATGACCTGACGGGAACCCATTATAACATGCATTCTTCGAAAACATAGTATTGGGAGGGCGATGCGCAAATTTAACGCGAAGGCAACTGGTAATTTTTTTGACTGTATGTTTGAAAAGCGACATCCAAATAGAGCTGATAATCAAAACGAAGTTGGTTTTCTGGTAAATTGGTAAACAGAGAGACAAGGGTGATAAGCAAATTATAGTCATAAAGAATCGAATGCGCTTGAATCCACTTTTCCCAATTGTGCAAAACCACAAAGGAAGTTGATAGGCGCCTCTATTCTCAACATGGTCGTAAAAATATTTGTAAACTGGTTCGTTACATAAACTAATCAAAGTATCAACGACGCGATATTCAAAATAAGTTGAATTAGTAAAAACTTTTTTGGCAATCAACAAAAAAAAACATACCATGCCAGAGGATAAAGGAGGCATCCAATTGACAAAAATATCTTGGAAGTCTTGCAAAATATTAGATAACGATAGAGTGATAATGAATCGTTCATTACAAACAGGAAATATCGTGTTGCGTATAGAAAGAATTCATTTGTAGAAAGTTCAGCCAAAAACTAGACAAAAAGAACATTGATTAATAACAATAATATTACTATTTCACTACAGTATATACAAGATCGTCTACTTTTATCACAGTTTATACTAACTGATGTAATCTTCATAGAAGCGACCATTATTGAAACAAACGTTCCACTATATATAAACATTTAAATAAAGTCTATCGCGCATGAAAATATTTGGATTCGTACCGTTTTATGAGCTGGAACCTCTTCATTCAATACGAGGAAACTGGCCCAATTTTGGCCTGTTAGCTTGTGAGATCTTAAGCATTCGAAATTCAAATATGGACTTTGCGTAATCTTGCGGAGGTAGGGTAAATTTAGTAGTTGAAAATAGCTGGGAATGTCGAGCGACAAAAAAGTATGATACAATAACTTTGAGAACAATATTATTAATATTATAGTATATAGTTTCAAGTGCTTGCTTGTCTTCGTCGTAGATATTATTGATACTGAATTCTCAGTCGACTGGTTCAGGCAAGAAGATGAGCTTTCTCTTAATTTCAATTTTTGGTAGACATGTACTGAATCGGAGCTAGGGGATTGAACGTCTTGGAGTATCAAGCAATCACATTCAGCATGGTCCATTTCATATAATGGAAAATGCTGTTTCAAAAAGTAGCTCAAGTGACTACTGGATGACCATCCTAGAGACGTCCCTCGCTCTTATAGTCAATATCGCTGAGAGAGACGCAGCTCTGAACAGCGACGCAATTCAGATCCAATGAGGTTCGAATAACCGATAGAAATTTTAAATCGGTCTAAGAACTTTTTTATTATTATCTAAATAATGGTTAAATTGGATTGGAAATCTGTTCAAAATTTCACGATTTGAAAAATGTGTTCCTAACAACAGGTCTTGAAATATTGAATTCATGACACGAAAGATAATTCATAGAATTAATAAAGGCTACATAATACACCAACCTACCATGAAAGCAAAACCAATGTTCAATTTCAGAAAATAATAACAGTAGGTTGTATGTATACACAACCATCATGTTTGTAACAAACATCGTCACTGATAGTAAAGGGTAAAATAATAAAAAAATCTATAGTTCCTATATTAAAATTTTGAATTAGAATAGACGTTTTGTTCGGCTATAATCTAGCAAAACACCTTCCTCACTGTAACACTATTTTTTCGAATTTTAACATATTTCTGCTTTCAGAACGGCTTCTCTATTTCTTGGATAGTTTGCAAAAGTGATTGTTCAGCGATTTCATTCAGCAATGCACCCTGAATAATACTGTCAATAAAGGTATCTTCGCATTCAGAATCTGAAGAAGTGGTCAATGAACCCGAATCTAGCAGTATATCGTCCATTGTTTCAGTAGAGCTACATAATCCAGGTTTGTGGGAGTTAATTCTGACATCGTGAATAATGCCTTCTATTTCATCCGATGTTAGGTTATTCGGTGCAGTAGCGTAGATTTTCTTGAGACAGTGCTCAACATCGTAGCTGGCTGGATATTTCGATATTTTTTGATCAGGTGACAAAGAGGGATTCATATTTGATCTAAAAACACATAAAATTGTTAGTTAATTTTTTTGTATAGAGATTATATCGAGGTGAAACTGAGGGTTTAATTCTCGATTCATAGTCATGATTTAGCAAATAATAATCTAGGAAGAGAAAACAATGTAGAAACAATAGCCAGTGTACGACGCAGGCAAGGTAAAATTCAAATTGTAATTGGTTTGCGTTAAATTAGTTTAGAGTTATAATTTGTACCTTTCATAAATATATTAAAGCATTTTAAGTTATTGAAGATATGTTTCTATCTACTCTTGGTGGAAACTATTTCAGACCACACTTCTTCTGCTTTTTGTAGCCTCAACAAAAATAAACGTATCAGCTGTTTTGCATAATTTTTCTATAAAACTGAAATAAAATCTTTAATTTTTTATATGAACAGCCACCTTTTAGTTGGACTGTATGTTCTTTAGTACAATTCCTCATAATTACACTGTATCAGCCAATCCTGCTTGAATTTATACACATTGGCACATAATTAAAATATCTTTAACTGGTTATACCCGTTTTCAAATGTTAACAGAAATATTCAAACGAATTTTTTTGTATAGGACTACTATACTCGGAAAATATTGATTTTGCTTCGTTTAACTACTCTTTGTTATTCTTCATCACTAAGGCTACGTCAAAAAGGCCAGTTCTGTATTCATTGAATAGCTTTCGGTGTTATTTGGTTTGACATTGCAAACACTACTGTCATGCTTGTTTCACCTGTAAAAAATTTTCACCGAAGCTGGAAACAGTAAAGCGCTGTCTGTATATCATCTGAAGTCTCTCTTATTGGCATCTGGATGCATTTCATAAACCAAAAATAACTTGCTCAAAAATTGCAAAATTTACCGGAGTTCTTGGTACTATAATTTTTTGCTCCAAGCCGAGATTTTATTCGCTATCCTTGTTCTGCTTGTTATAGTTAACTCGATAAATACGATGTACTCTCCAGGTCTAAATTGCTGATGGGTATTCATGGTCTTTTGCCAATTTTAGCATCTATAACCCAAAAAGTACACATATCACAATATTCTGGCATGCGTGTAGCTGTAGATGCTTATGTTTGGCTTCACCGCGGCGCCTACTCTTGTAGCTATGAGCTTTGTCAGAATCTGAGTACGCACAAGTATGATTTCCTATGGAGTGTTTCGGTTAGTTTTCATAAGATGTGCTGACCTTTTGGCACAAGTGATTCAGAGCCATTTTTGACTAACGTTTATGTTACGTCAGATATCTTCAGTACTGCATGAAAATGGTCCACATGCTATTGTACCATAAGATAACGCCAGTACTTGTGTTTGACGGAGGCCAGTTACCCTCAAAGCGTCAAGTCGAACTCAATAGATACAAGTACGCTTACCTTTTACCCCGACTTGCACGTTGTTGTTATGATATATACTAAGTTTCCTCAATGTTCAGAAAGCGTTCGGAAAACAGAGATAAGGCTGTCCTGCTCCTACAGCAAGGACAAAAAAGAGCCGCCTACGAGCATTTTCAAAAAGCTGTCAGTATTACTCCAAACATGATGCTGAGCTTCATTGAGCTTTTGAAACAAGAGAATGTTGAATTTATTGTAGCTCCGTATGAAGCAGATGCACAGCTTACTTATTTGTCGATTAATGGACTAGTTGATTTAGTTATATCAGAGGATAGCGATTTGATTCCATACGGATGCTCTAAAATCCTCTACAAATTGGACAACATGGGCTGGGGGGAGGAGATTCAGCTTTCTCGACTGTCTATGACCAAGAAGCCTGATTTATCTAAGTTTTCATTGGAAATGTTGAGATATATGTGCATTTTATCTGGGTGTGATTACCTAGAATCTCTACCTGGAATGGGGATCAAAAAAGCGTATTTATTGCTATCCCAGCACGGTGACATTAACAAGGTTTTAAATCATTTGTGTTCGAGTCGAGAAAAGGTTCCAGTGGATTATGAGGAAGGCTTCAATAAGGCCAATTTAACATTTAGGCACCAAGTTGTATTTGACCCTAGTAAAAAGTGTGCTGTTCCGCTGCGTCCTCTTCCTAAATCAATGAGTATGAGCAGTTTACCTTTTGCGGGCGAGATTCTCGATCCAGTAATCATCGTCGATATTGCTACAGGAAAACTCAATCCAAGAACGAGGTATCCCTATACCACGGCTGTGCCAGATCCCATCGAATTATATTTGATGGAAAGGGTGGAGTTGAACCTGGATTCTCCAAAAGGTCCGACAGACCAAATAGCGGAGATCAAGGGCATGAGCGAAGGCAACGAGCCATTATCAACCAATAAGAAAAAACGCGTCTCTCCCAGTTCTGCATTAGTCGTTCAAGGCTCTATATTGGACAAGGTATCAAGCCAAAATAATAGTTTGACTCAGGATGCCAAAATTTTCATGCAGAGATGCTCAGAGGCAAGTAAAGGGACCAAAAAACCTGTATTTTTTTCGAAATTTCAATCCTCACCTTTGAGTGGTAAGTCGTCTATATTGAACTATTTCAATAAAGTCGATAAGTCAATGTGCAATGTTCCGAGCAGCGTCGAGCAGTTGCCTACGGATTCTCCCTGTTCGTTGAAGTCAGTCAATGGAACAAAAACTAGTAAGGAAATGAACAATTGTACTCTGGATTCAGAGAGCGAGAAGTTAGCCAAAGATAGAGAATCAAAGAAAATGGCTACAATAAATAAGTGTTTAGTTGAAGAAAAAGCGTGCTTACGATTTGCAGATGGTCAAACGAAGGATGAGCATGATGGCAATACTCAGAAAGAAAGTTTTCATAGTTCGAAATGCATTCTCCGAAGCAAATATTTTCTGCCTCGGAGTGCAGAAGTTCAAGTTTCGGAAACAAATTGTTCTATTGATGAGCTTAGTGATCTTGGCGGCCGTATTGACAAGATAAAGGATCTGATTACCGACGATGTGATAAGCAGTGCAAACTCGGAACTTTTTGCTGGTTCAGAATTTGCGGAAACGTTTACCAAATTGGAAGCCAGTCGGACTGAGGAGGGGAAGACGTCTTCTCATAAGATACCTGTAATTCACTCCCAAGTTTCAGATCACGACGAAACAAAACAAAATACAACAAATACTCCATCCAGAACTTCCCTAACTAACTTGCCTATCGAACTTTCAACTCCTTTGCGCTCTCGTTCAGCGGAAACCACGGTAACGTCCAAGAGCGTGTCCAGGCTCTCCGATGCAAACTCACCGCCGCCTTCAGTTGCTCGGGACACGAATCAGTTTATAGAAGAAGATGATAATTTGCCATGTGATCGCCATCAGTTACCAGCTCCTGAAACTGATACAAATTGTTCAGACGTCTTGGTTTTGAACAAGATGAACGAAATGCGTCGCACGTTTACTTTTGAATCTTTAAGAATGAACAAAGAACAGCAAATCAGAGCGGCCTCTACAATCGATCTCTCTAAGTTTGCTTTGAAATCGTCACCTTCTTTCAAAGAATCCTTCTCTGACAACACGCACGCGTCGTTTGCTAGTGTGGCGATTTATAATGGACAAAAAGACAATAGTTCTGAAAAATCGGAAATTCTGGTTAGATCTCCCATAAAGCGAAGAAAAATCAATGCGGCCTATTTTGAAAAATTCAAGGCACCTGTCATACCCAATAGTGACGATGAAGCAGAGTTCGATTTGATAGAAAATGCTTGAGCAAATATGTTCACATTTAGAATGTTTTTATTGTGGTCTAATTCTGGTACAAAAAAATCTAGGTCTGTGCAAAATAAGCACTGATCGTGGTTACGTTTCTTTTCGTTGGCCTCTGAACGCTGCCACTTCACAGCGTGATACAGAAAAAACTAAGCTCGACTCATTTTAAATTTTTAGACCTTTTAATAGCCTATAAATAGTTTCCTATATTGTAAATAGGTGTGCGTGTTGCAGGAATGATATAATAGTAGCAAATTTGTATTTGGTTTATCCAAAAATATGTATGTGATATATACATAGTTCAGAGATTTTTTTAGGAGATGATGAATCGAACATTTAGTTTATCGCCAATCCACTCTTGTTTTCCCAAAAAAGGTGGAGATAAAAAGTCACACGGGACGAGCCATTCTCCTCTTTTAATGCTAAGAGAAATCACTGACTTCAATAAAAAAAAAGCAAAATTCAGAGCTATCCTTGCCAAGCATGTCCCCCTCTTTTTCTTCTACCGCACAAAATGTATCACAATTGATGCCAGCTGTTTTTTTAGTGCTTATAATATACATATATTTTGTCTCGATGCATGAGCACAATATAGGCACTATGATCGACAAATACTAGAGAAATACAATTCGTCGGTTAAAAGACTAGGCGTCTGTTTCTCCATGGTGACTTCCATGCAAGGAAAGAGCTATTGAGACCATCTATTAACAATATACATACTGGTTAACTTGACAAATGAGTCTTTCGTAGGTAGCTTTTGAATAATTGCGTTGGTATCCTGAAGTAGCCTACATATTGTCTTGACAGTCGCTTCATCTTTCTCAAAAAAATTGGATGACTAGAAATACAAGGAAAATATGAGCCGAAATTTTTTGAGAAGCAGCGGACGACGACATGAACGATAATTTGATCAACCATGGATTTTCAAAGCTTTGATCCTTGGTAGCTCGTACTTCTAGGATGGTTCGATTGGATGCAGAAAAAACCAAATACTCGGAATAGGGAACTTCGGATTGAGCTGCCATTCTTGTGTCGCGATGAATACACAAAAAGACGCTCAGACATCAGAATTTATTTATATATTTTTTCAACGCATGCATGACAAAAATAAAAGCAGAAAGCATTTCATTTATGACTCGAAAAAAGAACATTTATTAAAATCAGCTGTAAACCTTCCCAACAGTATGATAGATAAAGAATTAAAAAAATGATAGCTGATTATTTCACTCATCGCAAAACGGTTGTGTGGCCCTCAAATAACTTTCTGCGCAAGGAATAGTATAATATACCAAACTATTAAATTCTGGCTTACTTAGAAAGGCACACGAAGACAAAGATGATCAGTTTGGTATGGTATATACAGCAATCACAATTTGGGACGAAATTCGCATATCTCTTGACGTCAATATGAAGGTCATAAAGTCAGGCCGTATCGACTATATCTCTTATACCTATATCTGTTGTCATTCTCCGTCGTGGTTAGACTGAATTTCTTCAAAGTGATTAGCATCTTCATCCAGAAGCTGTCTGTTGGGTTTGTTTGGTTGGTCTGTACTAAAGTTTCTGCCCAGGGGCATTAGTGTCCTGACTCGCTCCACCTCCCGCACTAAAAGGCGCGTATATTAATGAAGGGTAGAGATGTAATCACATGATAAAAAGAGGGTGCCCCAATTACATTTGAAAATTCAATTGATTCGCAAAATTTAGTTGTTAATATACATAAAATAGTTTAACTGACGATAGGGGACATTCATACTAACAACGCTACCTTCCATTTCCTCTAGACGTCCTGCCCATTCCTTGATGCTTACTAGCTTTTCAGCGATCTCGTATGGTGTGAACGTTTGCAGAGACATTAAAATTTCCTTGGTATCCAGCTGTGAAAAACAGGCCAAAATTTCCTCTTCACTCGGTGCATCTGGCTCTTCTTCCGAAGAGTTTGTAGCATAAGAACATTCGGATGTGTCTAGAAAGTCGCTTTGAGTCTCGCTATCTACAGTCTGGTTGTCCACGCTCATAGGTAATAAGAAGAGTGGTAAACATATGCTGCGTTGAACAAGCACAGAAATACGTTGTAAAAAATAAACTAAATTAAAGCCGTTATCTTTAATAAAACAAAAAATAATTTTGCAGACCTACGCGAAATAATTTGGTCTTGGTAAAAAATTAATGAAGTCCCTCCGTAATATTGTTGAAGTGTATGAGACATATCTGGCAATCAAAGCAGAGCGATGAAGCACAATTTAATATTTATCTTTTGCGAGGTCTTTACTAATATATGTGTTAGAATAACAACACTTAATATATAACAAGTTAGCGTGCCCGAGTGGTTAAGGGGATTGATTCGAAATCAATTAGGCTTGTCCTTCGTAGGTTCGAGTCCTGCCGTTAACTTCCATTTTTTTTTCTAAAATAGAAATGCAAGTCAAATCTGCTTTAGGTTTATCAATAGGCAACGCAACTGATATGCATTATTTTTTTTTGTTTGCTAAGCTTTGTTACTGATGAACAAAGCTACGTTCGCGGATGGGGATCCGGCTCCATTTTTTGCCAACAAGACCTTTCTTATTACCGGTGGGACTGGCTTCATGGGAAAACTGCTCATATACTGGCTAGTAGCAAAGGTTCCTGACGTCGCAAAAATATATGTTTTAGCCAGAAAAGACCCTCAGAAAGAGGGCATCTGTGTTGAGGATCGACTCAGTGAAATATTAGGTTTGTATCTTAAATTTCTCTCCACTGAGCGATAGAGATATGTGTTAAAGCTGACGAAACTTTTTTGGTTAATTTTCAGCATCTCCCCCGTTTGATTCTTTGAGGGCGAAAATATCCAACTTTGAACAAGAGATGGCACAGAAAATTATTATCGTCAAGGCAAACTTGATGGAGAAAGGCTTAGGATTGGAATCGGTACGTCAAATTATCACTTAAGGATTTCAAAAATTTCCTGTTTTGGATCCATTTGAGATCGCATTGATGAAAAACATTACACTGTTACAGTTATTTTGACTCGTTTTTTATTATCATTTTAAGAATGCCAAGCAGAAGTTGATAGAAGAGGTTCAAATCTTGATTCACGCGGCCGCCTCAAGCGACTGGCAAGAATCTTTGCAAACTTCTTTTAGGTGTAACGTGGTTGCATCTCTTGAGCTGATGGAGCTCGCACATCAAATGCTCAAACTTTGCGTATTTTTGCACGTTTCTAGCGCCTTCTTCATGGGTCGTCCATTAGACAGCAAAATTGAAGAGCGCGTGTATCCATTACCGTTTGATGCTGAGATGATGTACAAAAAGCTCTGTGATTGTCCGGCAGACAAAATGGACAAAGAATGGACTAAATTGCAGCCAATTTTCCACACGACTCATAGCTTTACCAAAGCGTTGATTGAGGTTTTACTTGACAACAGACGCCAAAATATCCCATTGGCTATAATTCGTCCGACTATCTTAGGTGCAACGTATCGAGAACCATTTCCGGGCTGGGTAGATTCTCTCAATGTCATTGGCGTTTTGTTCATATATACGGCGCTTGGGATAGTTCAAATTCTTCCTGGGCGTTTGGATTACACTTTGGATATAGTCCCCTGCGATTATGTAGTTCATGCCATCTTCAGCATCATCTTTCAATTGAAAAGCAATAGCTCGAAAGACGATGGAGAATTTGGTCCTGCAAGTCAAGTTCCTATTTTTTTCATCTCTTCTTCATCAAACCCACTCACGTGGAAGTTTGCTATTGGGACTATGCAGAAATATTGGCAAAGCACACTACCTGCCAAACCCCAGGGCTCTCCAAAAATTAGTGTTTATAGGAATTATTTATTTTACCAAGTGAAATTATTTTTTCAATACAAAATTCCATCTAGATACTATTCGGTATTGGCTTATCTAGACAAGACCAATAACTATCAGCAGTGCGCCGATAGAAAGAGAGATTCGGTTTTTAGAACTCAGCAGCTCGCCTTTGAACTGCTTCCTTTTATCACCTACAAGTGGAACTTTGACACAACCAATTTCTGCCGTCTGCACCAACTGGACAATTCTGATAATGCAGCAACCCTCGTACCATTTCCATCGCCAGACCATAATGCGGGGCCGACAGACTGCCAGTATTTCAAAGATACAGTGTATTTTGACTGGAATTCGATTGACTGGCATTCTTTCATTTATTATTATTGTTGGGGACTGTTGACGTTTCTCTTGAAGCAGGAAGTCGAAAAGCCAACTGAACGCCAGCTGAGATACGGTCGCCTGTCTTTGGTCGATTTAGATGGACGAGGTGCTACTTCGAACGTTTGGTTCAGAGATTTAGCATTCGCATATACATCGTCTAAGTATGTAGACTATCCCTCGATTTCTCAGCAGCGTGAGATTTGCACTCAAGTTTTGAATTCCGATGGTGTATTGAAAACGATTCAGAGGCTGGCGGCCGATAATTCCATACCTGAAGACGCCTTGCTCTTGAAGGCAAAAAAAATTCTCGAAAGAATGGCCGTCATTCAGCAAAAGAAATACATCAAACTTTACGCTTGGATTTTCAGGAAATTGTGGAGACGCATTTATCAGCAAATTGATGTCAACGAGAATGTTTTGTGCAGGTTGCTCGAATATGTGAAACAAGGACCAGTTATGCTGGTGCCATCGCATCGCTCCTACGTTGATTTTCTAATAACTTGTTTTGTGTTCTTTGGGTACAATATTCCAGTGCCGATGACAGCTGCAGGAGAAGATTTCTTGGCGTTGGGGTTCGTGTCAACTATGCTGCGCTTTGGTGGCGCATTCTTTCTGAGACGCACTTTCAGAGATGACGTGCTTTACAGCGCTATTTTTTCCGAGTATGTTCGACAGTTGGTTTCCCATGGCTTCCTAATTCAGTTTTTTATTGAAGGGAGGCGCTCCAGATCTGGAAAGATGCTTCACCCGAAGCTGGGCATGATGAAGTGTGTCACTGATTGCTTTTTTGACGGACAGGTCAAGGACATTTTTTTCTGTCCCATCAATATCAATTACGAACGCGTGATTGAAGACATATCTTATACGAACGAATGGCTTGGAAAGCAAAAAAAAAAAGAAACATTAGAAAATTTGATCAAAGCATCGTCTGTTCTATTAGAGAACTACGGTCGCATATCGATTAAGCTTGGACAGCCGATTCCCCTTTCCTTATATACAATGCATCAAACGCGCTACATGAATGCGAAAAACCACGCGACTGGACCTAGAGAATTTAATCCTTTTGTCAACCAATCTGACCGAAAGGCTTCTAATTTGTCCTTATCGTACAGCATTTTATGGTGCATCACTTTGCAAACGGTTTGGTCCCCTTTGTCGATTGTTGGAAGCGCAATTTTATCCTTTGGATCTGGTACGTCTAAGAATGCTCTCGTTCGACGAGTCGACTGGGTAATCAGTGAACTTCTCCAACGAAAATTGGGCTGCGAGGACTGGATTCTGGAACATTCTCCTCAGCAAGTTACCAAACGCGCATTAGAGTGTTTTCCAGATGGTATCACTCAGAGAGATACATCCGTCACACTGGCGGACACTCGTTTCACATTGGCTATCGCCTTTTATAGAAACCAATTACTCTACCTTTTTGCTCGAGATGCCTACATTATGGCCTCCTATTTAACGTTATCTAACGGCGAGCCCAGCACATGGGTTTCTCTATCGCGTCTGAAGGCTCAAACCGAGTTCCTTTCTCGACTCATTGGTCAAGAATTCATCTACAAGATCCATCCAGATGCCGATGAAGAATTGGATCAAATTTTCTCTATTCATTTTCAACGTAAATGGCTGGAAAAATCCAGCGGATTCTTGTCTGATCAAGTTCGTCTCGGAACTTCCAAAAGCGCCTCTGAAGCGTTCTACTACTTCCCTAGTCTTATAAGGTCCATTATCGATTGCTACTGGGTCATGGCCTTGGCCGTTACCGCTATTCGGCCAAGGCAAGTCCAGCCGCATGACTGGCTTCAAACGGTATATGAAATCGCGGATCAACTCTACAGCAACAAGAAGCTGACTTCTCTCGAAGCCTGCACTAGGGAGACCCTCAAAAACTCAATGGACACATTACTGAAGTTGAACGTCCTTGAATTTGACCGGCCTTCAGGTGCCATCGGAGTCAGCAAGGAATATGCTGTTGGTGACCGTTTATTTTTGTTCTTTCAAAACGTGACAGCCTGCAGATGGACCGATTCGATGCTGCTCGAAAAGTCCGAGAAACTCAGCTTAGAACAAAAAGCTGCAAATTACGTGTCAGAGTTACCAATGCATCATATCAAGCTCTAGACATCCCGTACACACTGTGTATACATTCCTCTTCGCTCACCCATATGTACACACAAAACCCTCTATATGACTGACAAAAAAAATAAATAGAACTTGTTTTAAGGGCTTCTCGGTTTTGCCGCGCCAAGTTCGAGTCGGGGCCCGGCACTGGGTGCTCGCGGCTCCGCCGGGGTTTTGGAAGTTTGGCGGGCCTTCCGAGACTTATTCGAGCGTTTCGCTTCTGTTTGAATAGGACCGAAGTCGAGCACTCCGAATTGCGAAAGAGGCACACCGCTCCTTTCGGTTCTGTCCCTAGTGCTCTGAATTGAGTTCATGTTGTCTTGCCGGTTGGAGGCGAATCTTCTCCTTATTGGCCGGTTCACGGCGCTGTATAGAGAAAAAAAATTACAGAATGTTTGTCGTGGCCTCAGAAAAATAGCCATTTAACCGGTCTTAGTCTCGCAGTCTACCCCGTCTTTATATTTTTGAGCTTCCTTTGACACGGGATGGCTAAGGGATGTAGAAGGAGGCTTCGGAGAGCCAAAAAGTGGCGAAACATTGACATATCTGACATTACGGATGGCTCCATGAGAAGGACAGAGGAGTTGCTCGCCGGCGGCAGTCTCCGCACAAAACCTTCAGAGTCTCTATTTGAAATCAGTAGAAAAAAGCCAAAGGGTATGGAGCTGTCAAAATTCATGACACCGGTACCTTCGACTGATCTCTCTTCCACAAATTGCCCTTGAGTACAACAGGTCCGCTACCGCTCAACCCCGACGTGAAAAAACAGCGCGTCCGTTCAAAAGTTTTGCACATTGATTCCTCTGTGCTTCCTAATCCTCATACCAAGCCGACCGGGTCTTCGACGCGTACCGCGCCCCGGAGGGCAATCAGTCAACGGAAAAGGCTGGTCGATGGCTCTGAGCCTTCGCGGATAGCTAAATCTCGGCTTGGTTCGCAACTCGCCCAGACTGGCACCAATCCAGATGTCTTCGACATTTGGCAGGACGATCAAAAGGAGAAGTCTTCTGAGAACAAGAGGAGCAGTTCAACAGGTCCAACTTGTTCTCCGTCTGTCCCTTCCGGGCACAAGCTCAAAGCTCAGTACCATCCGAGCGCTCGTTCTGCTGTCGAGCCAGCAGACCTGAAGTCCACTTCGTACATTCCGACCGCAGAGCAACAGATGAAAAATGAAGAAATTCTCGCCAAATATCAGGAGCGTTTGAATCGGCGTAAAGTCAACATTGAAAGCAATACTTGCGAAGACGCCGACGAAAAGTGTCTCCTGTCGGAGTCTGAAGACGCCGAGGACGCGGCGCCGGACGCCGACGTGTATGAAAACAAAATTCTCGCCGCGGTTCTATCAGACGGTAAAGCGCCTAAAGTGCCCAAACGTCACGTCTACCGAAAAAGCAAGAAAGTGCGAGATCGAGAGAGAAAGTTGAAATTGCGTGAGTTGCTCATTCGTCGAATGGAGCGACGTAAAAAGTTTGCTGAAGAGTTCGAAAAGCTCGAGCGTTACCAGAAGATGGCGGATGAAAGGCTGGAGCGTCTGCAGGAAAGGCTCAGGAGGCGTAAAAAAATCTTATTGGCCAATATGTATAAAGTTCGGAAATTTGGAAAAGACGCGTATGCGCCGCCAAAGCCGAGAATTGTATGTGCGGATAGGCCATCTGCTTCTTTGAGGTGCATCAGAGCGGACGCGTTTCAAATTCGAGATAGATTCGACAGCTTCAGAAGAAGGAATTTAATTGGATAATGGAACTCTTGTCGAGCGGAATACGCGCATTTCTCTCTGGGATGGCCACACGTGTCTTTTTTTTTTTTTTTTTTTTTTTTGCGGCGCGCCGCATCTGGAGACTGTTTTTCGAACGCGGACGCCGTATATATGGGGTTGCAATTTCCCTTATCGGTTGCTCAGTGATCGTCAACGAAATTCTGGTGTTGAGTCGGGTCAGGACCACGGGTCGTACGCGCGAAGCGGACCAGCCCCGCATCCGTTCGTTTTTAGAACGCGACACGAACTTTAAATTCAGGTTAAGAGTTCTGCGGCCGCCGATCTCTCTCTTGTGCGGAGGGCTTCGAAGCGTAGCGGCGCGAGCGCCTTTCTCCGCGCGGCAGCTCTGGCCAGGCCGTCGCATCGATGGAGGCGGGTATTCTCCGGTTTGGGGGCCAGAGCAGACTGATCGCAACCGCTCACTTTCACAAAAGGGTAGAACGAAAAAAAATTCCGTACGAAAAAGTCAACACGGGCGGAGGCGCATTCGAAATCTCCCTGTCCGTCGTCTGTTTTGGTGCGGTACGTTCCACCGAGAGGGGGAGAGGGCGCCCGGATTCGAGAATTTGCGGCGCCGCGATCGCCTTTTCTCCCTTCGCTGAGGCCTTTCCGCAGGTCCGTCGCGTTCGATCGCAAAGTGCTGTTCAGAAGGTCCCGTCGAGGGTTGGAGACGCGGCCCTGCGTCGCGGAAGAGGCGCCCCAAGGGCGCAGGCGGCGGAGCCGTCGAATTGGGGACCGAGAGCGCGTGCGCCGTAAAGAACGGCCATTGAGGCGACCCAAGGGAAATTTCGCGGACCGAGGCAAATATAGCCCTAGAACCGCGAACTGCTGACACAACCAGAATTTCCGTTTGTCGTTTACAGAAAAGGCTTTTTGCCGACTGGCCTGTTGAGTTCCGCTTCGCTGGGCACACCGCACCTTGGAAGCGCTCCCTGGTTTAGGGGTCGAGTCGAGGGGCTCAGCTGAACGGGCGAAAGAGATTATTGGTGTTAGGCGCTCGGTTTGATAAAAAAAAATTATTTCAGATGTCTCGTTATTTCCAACAGCTTCAATTCTAGCGGACGTCAGCTGCCTTTCACTTAGATGTCTCTCTGCGAATTACTGAATAGCTAGCGTAAATTCGAACTCTTCTGGCCTCCGTTTTTTTTTTTGTAGCAATGTCTTCGCAAATTGTTGATTTTTATGCTAATCAGACCGTGTTCTTGACCGGTATCACGGGCTTCCTCGCCAAAGTGGTTCTAATTGAGCTCTTCAGGAAATGTCCAGATGTGTCTAAGGTGTACTGTCTGGTGCGTCCCCAGCAGAACCTTTCTGCTTTGGAGAGATACGAGAAAAAAATTGTTCCTTTGCAAATAATTCGCGACCTTTTTGAGCGCAATCCGAGCGCAAGGGATAAAATTGTGGTACGTGGTGGCGAGGCAGGAGAGGGTCTACTGCTTGAAAAGTGCACCCTCGGCGCCGTTTTTTTTTTGCTCTTTGGGCATTATTTTGTGTGTGTAGCGAGGCTGATGTTGTCGCCCCTGCATTAGATCTTGGAAGGAGACATCTCTTCGCCGGACTTCAACTTATCTCCGGATGCGTTGAGGACCTTGGAGCTGGAAACGAATGTAATTTTGCATTGCGCGGCAACGACCAAATTTCACGAAACCCTCAAAACCGCCCTCTCGATTAACACTATAGGGGCGCTTCATATATTGAATTTGGCGAAGAGGTGCAAGAACTTGCAGGCGTATGTGCACGTCTCGACGGCTTACGTCAACTCCCACCACAACATTAGGCCGTTTGACATTAAAGAGCAGATCTATACTTCGAGGTGCGTGTCTGGTGTTCGGTGCTCATTCAGACGGTCTTTTGAAGGCGACAGTTTTCCAACGTCTTCGCGGACGGAGCGGTTCTCGTTGTCGTTGCCCGCGCGCCCGTTTTTTCCTCTCCAAATTTGTTCGTGCTGACAGGTCGTTTCAACCGAGCGAAGGACTGAAGTGTACGAAGCGCTGGACAGAATCAATCGGATGAGCGTTGAAGAAGCGTGCGAGAAGACCCAGAGCGTCATCTCGCCGCACCCGAACACCTATACCTACACCAAGGCTCTGGCGGAGGGCCTGCTGCTATACGAGAAGGGAGACGTACCCGTTTGCATCGTTCGTCCGTCGATCGTCGGATGCGCTTATGTTTCTCCCTATCCAGGATGGACCGACACGTTGATCGGAGCAAATGGCCTGTTTTACATGACGGCGCTGGGTGTCTTGCACGTCATGCACGGGTCGCGCAAGCACGTCGCCGATTTCATTCCAGTCGACTTAGCCGCCACGCTGATAATTGTTGCCGCTTGGTACATAGCAAGGCGCGCTTTTGACCCTTCGAATAGCTACAAATTCAAAGACAACTTTCCAATTTTCCACTCGACCACCTCGAGTCAAAACCCGACCACCTGGTTCACAGCGAAGAACATTCTTTTGAACTACTTCAAGCGCCACCCGATACCCGTCCTGTACGGCTGGCGCCCCTGGATGTTTTTTGTCCCTCAAAAGCCGCTTTTCATCGCGCTGAACATCCTCTTTCACTATTCTCCAGCTCTGATCTACGACCTGAAGCTCGTCGTGTCGGGAAAGCAGCCCGTCCTGTTCGACCAGATGCTTCGGCTGAACAAAATAATCAAGAGCCTGGGGTATTTCTCGTCCAACGAGTGGTTCTTCTCCGCGGAAAACGTCCAAGAAGTGATCAGGTGCATGAGCAAAAAAGACCTAGAACTGTTTCCAATAGATCCCAAAAACCTGGACTGGGAAATGTACCTGCTCCACTACGCAAGAGGCATGATGGACCTTCTCAAAACGGCAAAGATCTCCTCTAGAAAAAACCTAAGAATAAAGCTCTAGCGTTCCCCCCTCTGGCCCTTCTGTTCTCGAATCTGTCTCCCCGAGCGCCTTTTCGGTGCGCGCAGAAAAGTTCCTCAGCGCGCCCAAAAATAGCAGAAGAAAAAAAAAAGTGCGTCCGAAAAGGCGTTTTTTTGAAAAAGGCATGTGTAGAGAGAAACCTTAAAAAAATCGAGTTTCAGTCGCTTGCTCCAGTTTTTGCTATTTGCGCGTCGCCCGACCATGCAGGCCGCCCGCGACCTACTCGTTCGCGGCGCAAAAATGCGTCGCGCCCAGCGAGGCCTGTTTCACGGCAAGGAAAAGCTATACGGGAATAGACCTACTTTCTCTCACCGAATGTGCGTTTTCGCAGCGCGAATCCTCGCGGAAGAGGCCGCACCCAGGCCGGACCTAGCTCGCTCTCGAACGCGCCTCGGCTAACCGTACGCTCGTTTCCGCGCGGCCCCGATGAACTCCTCGACGACAGGACGCGGCGCACTTGGACGCCAAACATTCAGAGAAAAAAACTATACAGCGAGCTGCTGGGGGTCCACTTCAGAATCCAAGTCACCACACACGCACTTCGGTGTATAGACAAGGCTGGTACGTACACGGATCGCACACACAGAGCGCGTACGAAATGTTTTCCTCATGCGTTGCCTTTCGACCAGGGGGTCTGGACAACTACCTTTTGCTCACGTCCGCCAGAAAGCTGGACAGCGAGTGTGCGCTCAAGGTGCGGAAGTTGCTGATTCCCGTCTGGCAGAAGGTTAATCAGCGGCCCTTCAACCGGCGACAGCTGGTGTTCGAGAGGCGCCTGAGGGCGAGGGTCTCCAAGGGCTACATTGGTCGGGAGGAGGCGGAGGCGCGGATCGAAAAAAGCCGGAGGGTGGCCGAGAGTCGAAGATGGTGGAAAGACATAAAGAATAAAAATGAGTCGGCGAGTTCGGACGTCCTGCTCGAAGAGAGGGTTCGTCGCGCGGTCGGCCAGTCGCAGGACGCCGTGGAGAATAAAACCACGACTGAATAAGACGGACTCCGGGTTGCTCGGCTCTGTGAAAAAGGGGGGGGAAGTCGCTCGAGCGCCGTGGAGGTTTTGTGGCCGTAGGCCATCCGACCGGCGGCGTTGGGTAAGAGGCGCGCGGAGGCGCCAGACTTTGACACAGGCGGGGTGACGCCGCGGTCGGCATAAGTACGCTTCGAGTGAATCGACTCGTCTTTTCGTAAATAATTGCTTGTATAAAAAAAATAGCGAAGCGATTTTTTTTTTGATCGAGGCTGTTCCGACTATTCTGTCGCTCAGCGTGCTGGGCGGGCCATACCTATCAAACCCGGCGCAGTCTCCTGCCATGAAATGCCTCCCGGCCATCTAGCCTGTACACGCGGGAAAAAGAAGCGCGTCCGAGGCTCGGCGGCCTCCTCGGATGCGGCGACCGAGGCGTCGCACGAAACGTCGTGCGGAGGAAGCCACGCCAGGTTTTCACCGGACCAGGGCCGGACCAGGGCCTCTTCGCAGGCGGACGGCGAAGGCGCACCCAAGAAAAAAGCCAAGCGGTGTTCGCATCTGGCTTGGAAGCAAGTGAAGCCTGCCAACGACGTGTTTTTTCAAGAAGCTGGATTCATGAGGCTCGAAGAGTTGCAAGTTGACCCGTCTCTTTCCAGCCAGCAATTGAAGGCGTTGATGCGAGGGGAAGGCACGGTCGTAAACGACGAAGAGCCGAGGGAGATGCCCTTCTTGCCTGAAGACACCGTAGACGACGAGTTGGACGCGCTCCCGACTTGCGACTCCGAAAAGGGTCGAGACGACTCGACGGCCTCGCCTGGCGCTGCGAAAGCGAAGCAGGGCCTCGCGGAGCCGCCAAGTCGGACTTCGAAGGCGGCCAAAGAAGTCGATGCAGCATCGAAATCGCCGAATCAGACCTCCGACGCCGTCGCGGCCAGACCTTCTGACCAAAGGAAATTCGCGAAAAGGAAGTGCGGCGTAGCCGTTCCGGAAGAAAAACTCAAAGCCGCGAGCAGCAAACTGGCCGAATGGACGACTCTGTATCATCTGGATTCCCGTCTGCTGTACGCTCTCAAAAAATGCAAATTTTTAACCCCCACGAACATACAAAAAATAGTCATACCGCAGGCGTTGAACTCAAGATGCGACATCATCGGCTCGGCGGAAACGGGCTCCGGAAAGACCCTCGCGTTCGGACTGCCCATTGCCCATCAAATTCTGGAAATTTTAGGAAATCGCGAAGCGTCGTCCGGCCGAGACGACCTCAAGTGCCTGATTTTGGCGCCGACGCGCGAGCTAGTGCTGCAGATAGCGGACCATTTGGCTCAGATAACGCGGTATGCACCCATTCGGATTGTTTCCATCATAGGCGGGATTTCGATGGCCAAGCAGCTTCGCCTGTTGTCCTCTCGTCCGGACATTTTGGTGGCCACGCCTGGTCGGCTCTGGGACGTGACAAGCACCGGCTCCTTCTCCAACTGTGGAATGAACTTAGGCACCGTTCGGTTCCTGGTGTTCGACGAGGCCGACAAGATGGTCGAAGACGACAGGTTCGACGAAATTTCCTACATTCTTCGTTCTGTTTACCAATCTCGCAGAGACCTCCTCGGCTCTGCCACCTCTTGCCCGATCAAACCTATTCAAACATACGTGTTTTCCGCCACCATGTGTATAAACAGCCGTCAGTTCGACGAGATCGACCCCAAAACCGCCAGAACCCTCCTTCCCTCGATCAGCGCCGTCGCCTCCAGCAAGCTAGACTGGATGCGAGCGCTGTCCAAAACGTTCAAAAGACTGTTCGAATATGTCGAGTTCCAGCGCGAAGTCAAGGTCCTGAGCACCGACAGCCAAGACCTGTGCACGGACGGCCTACAAGAGGCTAAAATTTTTTGTGTAAACGAGCAAAAACTCACCTATTTGTACTACTTTTTCCTTCGGTACAAGGGCCGCACGCTCGTCTTCGTCAACTCCATCTCCAGCATCAAGAAAATAATCGACTGTCTGCGCCTACTCGGGGTCCCTTCCTGGGGGATGCACGCCAACATGCAGCAAAGACAAAGGCTGAAAGTCCTGAGCAAATTTCGCTCCGACGCCAATTCGGTGCTGATTTCCACGGACCTTCTCTCCAGAGGTCTCGACATCCCTTCAATAGACTACGTCATCCACTACCACGTCCCGTCTAGCGCAGAGCTCTACGTCCACCGCAGCGGGAGAACCGCCAGGGCCTACAACCCCGGCATAGCGCTTGTGTTCGTCGGCCCTTCCGAACGTCCCGCGTTTTCGAAAATCACCTCTTCGCTGAACCGAAACTTCCCGGACTTTCCGGTCGAGATGGACACCTTTGTTCCGGCTCAGGAACGCGCGTCCGTCGCCGAAGAACTCTACTCCCTACAGAACCGGCGCACTCTAGAAAGGTCTCGAGGTGGCTGGATCAAAAAACTGGCCGACGAGCTCGACGTCGATATACCCAGAGAACTCCGCGAGCCCACCGACGAAGCCACTCTAATCCAAGAAAGACTAGAGCGCGAACGCCGCCTCAATCGCATCGACCAACTGAAACACGACCTAAAAGCCCTGCTCAAGCAACCCATCCTCCTCCACGGCGCCTCGAAGAGCTACATCACGAAAGACCGCTCGCTCAAGGACTGGCTCGACAACGACCGCTCGGATGTCGCTCAAGCCATCGACCAAGTCAAGTCCAACAAAAAGGCGCACTACTCTACCGAATTCCTAAAAAGACTCCAAAAAAAAAAAAAACTACTCGCCTAATAAAACTTTTTTGTACAGTTGACACCTGTCATTTCTCTCTCCCACACAAAAGAGTCAGTCAGGAGCGGCCTAACTCTGCGGTAAGTGAACACCGAGCCCTCGCATTCGGGAACCTTGATGCTCGTCTAGTCATTGTCGATGCTGAAACTACACATTCTCTCATCCAGCAGGGCGTGCAAATCATCGTCTCCCTTCTCGTCCAAAACGTCAAGTTCCACGCCGAGGCCGCTCGCGAGGTCCTCCTCACTCGCCTCCTCGTCCTCGCCGTGTCCAGCGGCGACGCATTCTTGAAGGCTCCTGTGCTCCGGATGCCTACAGACGTCCAAAAAGTGCTGATCGCTCCGAGGTAAACGACAGGGGTCGAAAGGATAAATGCACAACAGTTCTGTGACGCTCGGAGCGCTGCGATCCTGGTAAGAACGGTCTGTCTTACAAGAGCTGTCTAATACAATCTTTTCGTTCCTCTCCACCAAACTGTCGTAGCGCAATCCATAGCGCGCCACGACCTTCAAGAAGGATTGGGAAAACTCCGCTCGACAGACCTTGATCGGGTTCAGAGACGCCAAGACAATCTCGTCCAGTCCGAGAGACCGCATTTCTTCGTTCCCGCACCCCTCAAAAATCCAACCGTGAGCAAAATGCAGCATGTAGCACAGACCTTGAAACGCTGCGTAAAAAACGCAGTGTCTCTCCACGTCCGGATAGGCCGTCGCGTTCGCCGACACGTAACTCTTCATCCAATCTATCAACGCGCATAGAACACGCTGGGCGCTCACCCTGTTCAGGTAAGTCGCGCGACCGACAAAACTCCCAATATACAATACGCATCGCTGTCTAGATAAGGGCGCCAATGACTCGTCCTCCAAATTCGTAAATAAATGCTCCAAAAACGAACTAGCGTAGGCTTTTCTCAAGCGACACAAATAGAATAAAATCCACTGCGCATACTTAACCTCATTAGACAACATCAAAAATTTGTCAAATATATCCAACATGATCGAAAAAACTTCGTCTAATAACGCGTCGCTGTCAATGCGAGCAATCCAACATAAAAGCACGTCCAACACCTGATCCACCTTGACCAGTTGCTCCTCCTGGTAACTCACGCCCATGTCAACTTCGAACACACCGCTCCCCTCACCCTCGACCCCCTGGATCAGCGTTTCTCTGCGAATTTCCACCTAGCATCGCAAAATGTCAAAACTCGCTCTGTACACGCGCGTACAACTGCCCCAGGCGCCCCTGAACGACGCCTTCAAATGCCCCGTCAAAAAGCGCGGCGCCGACGTTCGACCCGCGCGCTTCGCGCCCCACAGACATAACGTACGTCTATTTGAATGATCCGGTCCACAAGAAGCTCAATGACGTCCTTCAAAAGCTGAGGACAATACTCGCACGCTTTCAAAATGTTCTCTGCAAACGCCAAGTGCATCGGCGCCTCCAGAACCTTGTGCGGGAACTTATCAACCAACGTCGATATGAAATACGACAAAGAATTGGGCAACAGCTTCAGCAATCTCTGCACAAGATCGTGCAAATTCTTGAAAGCCGCTTCGACATCGTATTTGGGCTTTTCTTGCAGCGCTTCAAAAAAAAAAGTCAAAATTCCACAAAAAACGTACTTCCTCCATCCCCTCCCTATTCCCCCTCCCGTACCTGTCACCGACGCCGCTATGGGCCCTCTGAAAGCCTTCGCTATAGATGAATATGTGGCATACAGGTAAGTTCCGCCGTGCGCGCAGTTGAGATGAACCAAAAAAGTAGAATAGGCGGCGACTTCCTGAGGCCGAGTATGGGAAAACCAATCGAAACTGAAAATCGCTGTGATTAACTCGTAATAAACCACCTTGATCTCCGTAACGCTCTTCGTAAGCATGCTAGGGGAAAAAAAAAGTCAACTATTGTTGTCTAAGAAAACATTTTCGACCACCATATTCTTACCTATACCATGCGGACAACCTAGACCCACTATTGAGCTCTTGAACTATCAAGCAGTACGATGCAGAATTTCCCTAAATTTCTCAGGCAGGAACGTTAAAAAAAATGAGCACCACCAGCACATTCTCCCCGGGACCCTTCAAACCATTCTTTCACATCCCCCCACGCACCCTCAGCTTCTCTCGTAAAGCATCGATGATCAAATAATCAGAGGTTCTATACACAGTTGCAGACTGTAACTTGGACATTGAATCAAAAAAAACCAATTGCCATCCTCAGACTATCTAGAAAACAGAATCGCCTTTGACGTCAAACAGCTGAGTCCGCCCTCAATGCGGTCTTGACCAAGAGACCCGAATTAAATTTCGCTGGCGCAGTCAAAGTCTAAATTTTGGACAAACAAGCCAAAAAAAATCATCCGTCGGAATTTTTTTTTCTTTTCATGTTTGTGCTGGACAAAGCCCTTCTGTGCCGATGCACAAAACACGCTCCATACACACTTTTCGAATCCCTCCAAACCTTAAAAAAAAACTGTTAGTCTCCGGGTTCAGGACACTTCAAGACTTTGAAGGATTTCGCCCTATCGACCTCGCAAAAGGTAGGTGTTACAGACCCCTTTCTAAAAGCGCTAAGTACTAAAAAAAAATTGGCGTTTTTGGCGTACTTAAGAATGTCGCTTTTCGGTGCAGGACGCTCTGTCCGTACTGCGGACAATCAAAAACGACCTAAACGATGACTCCTCGTCAGACACGCACTTCGAGCCCCCCAAAACTCACAGTGAAGACACAGAAGACTACCTTTCCTCCGCGAATGTGTTTTCTCAGGCGAAGACCGCACTCGACATGGTGAGCGAATCGCTCGCGTTGCCATCCATCATCACGCTCAATCAGGACCTAGACCGAATCCTCAATGGAGGTGTTCAGTTAGGACGGATCACGGAATTCTGTGGTATGCCAGGAATTGGAAAAACACAAATGGGCATTCAACTCGCAATCAACACGTTTATTCCTGACGAGTATGGAGGATGCGCAGGCTGCGCAATTTATATTGACACAGAAGGCTCCTTCATGGTGGAGCGCGCAGTGGAAATGGCGACGTCACTTGTCAACTATATTGAATCGCTGATTAACGATCAAAAAGTACTAAATGTTGTACCGAAAAAATTGACGCTCAGCTATATTTTACAGAATTTGCACTACTATCGAGTTTACGATTACATTGAGCTCATTGCCTTGATCGGTCAGCTGGCTGATATCGTCAAAGAATTGAACGCGAATAGAGATGATGGACGGGGGCTCATTCGGTGCATCGTCATCGACAGCATCACTTTCCATTTTAGAGCTTGTGACCAATTTAAAGACATGGCACAACGCGCGCGTCTGCTGTCGACAGTTGCCTCCCAATTGACCGTTGTAGCAAATAGTTTTAATGTCGCCATCGTATTAGTTAACCAGATGACGACTAAGCCAGGTTTTGGAATTGTACCTGCGTTGGGAGAAACTTGGAGTCACCATGCCAGCACAAGAATATTATTAGAGAAAGCGCCTAATTCCAACATGAAGCGCGCTCTAATTTTGAAGTCACCCGACCTTGCACCGTCGTATGCGTTGTACCAAGTGACGCCCGATGGCATTCGGTAAGAAAAATTACAAAAAGTTATGTGCTGGCACAGAACGAGAGTGTACTGAAATGGCACAACTGGCTTTAACTTGGCATTTTTTGTGCAGAGAGAGCTTATCAAAAATATATAGATCCGCGCATGATGGTTTTCCTGTGTAAATTGGTTATTTTTACATGGAGAGAGTCAAAGCGCGCTCTACTCCTTTTTTCTATCCACTTGATGAGTTCTAGTAAAGACTGGTTTTTTTTGCATGCGTGTCATATAGTAGTTTAGACAGTATGCAACTGAAAAAAGATTCATTTTGTCGATGTGGTTAATTAAAAAAATTTTCAAAAATCAAATTTCATTTGCAACTTTTACTGTCTTATCTGGTCGGTAAGTTCATAGATTAGGAAAAAGACTACAGAACAAGATGTGGATATTAATACTCTATATCTTTTCTCTGGTCTCAGTTTGCATTTTGATTTTCTCCGCTCTATTTACTGTATGCTCTAGTATAAAGAATTTTATTCAATACGACGACCCTTTTTCTGCTGGCAATGGATGACAATTGCACCTGTATCGCCAAATGGATCCAGCAGAAACTCATTGTTTCGATTTTTTTTCATGTATTAGATGATATCATGCACCGATTTAGAGAGCAACTATATTGGTCCGACTGAAATGGTTCAAAAGTTCAATCAACTTGTCATGTATGAATATGGTCTTCAGATGTTCTTGACGTCGCTATTCCTCGTTACCGGTCGTCTGCTCGAATTCTTCATAAATATCCCAATTGCCGTCTATTCCGGCTACTTGTATGTACGCTCAGCCCGAAAAGCCGTAATTGACATATGCGAAAAAAAATAACATTTGTATAGAATTTTCCACAACCTTCAGTGGCTCGATGAGACACGGATCTTAAGAGATGAATGTCTGGTCAAACTCCGTCGAAGGGAGTTTATAAAACTTTTGTTTTTTCTTTTTCATTTTGTTGTATACACGATTAAGTACGCTTATTTTTTTAAATAGAATTACACGCACTTGTTCCTAGTCCATCAGTAGCTTCAGATGCTAACACATGTACATTTCGATTCATCCAGGCTCATCTTCCACAGCATATAAGCAAACGTGCAAAATCAACCAAAATAACGGTTACTTTTTTATTGTACCCATCATGAGGTCATTTCAATATTTGCATCTAATTGGCACTCATGAGGCTGTGCTCGAGTTTGGGCATTACTGCGTCACCTTCAATCAATAACTCGCCTTGAGTGAATAGGATATTTGCAATAAACGTGAGCGCAAAATTGTACCGCGTACTGTAAAATGTGTGTGTTGTTTTATTTTTTTTTTTTGTTAGCTGTCATTTTATGCCTTGGCATTCCACCGTCTTGTTCTTTCTTCTCTTGCGTGGTTTTCAGTTCTAAGTCATGGATGTGTCACAAAATCGTATGGGCAAAATCCTTGCGCATTTGCGAGGACAACCTGATAGTTGCTCAGTGGTTTGTCAGCCAACGGCTTCGCAGGGATTCAGCGACGATGACATAGTTATTGTCAGGTTCGTAATGTGTTTTTTGAAAACAAAAAAATTCATGGACTCCATTACGGCGTGAACGACTTTTTTCGTTACTAATTCTTTATTCAGTGCTGTTCGAACGCCTATATGTAAGGCAAAGCGCGGCGCGTTCGCATCGGTGCATTGGACAAAACTGCTCTCAGTTGCAGCCAGGTCTGCATGCGATAGGATCAACCTGAATCCTGATCTAATCGAAGACGTACAAGTTGGAACTGTCCTGCCACCTGGTGGCGGTGCTCATCCTGCTCGCATGGCTCTGTTGGCAGCTGGGTTTCCAGAAAAGACTTGTCTGTCTGCAACTAACCGTCAGTGCAGCTCTGGCCTCCAATCAGTGGCCACCATCGCAGCGGCCATTCGCAGCGGCTACATTGAAATTGGCATGGCCGCCGGGGTAGAAAGCATGACTTCAAACGACATGATGTCGGCGATTGGCTCTCTTCCAGACTTCTTGCTCGAAAATCCTAAAGCAAAAGATTGTCTGATTCCTATGGGAGTAACTTCAGAGAATGTGGCAGAAAAGTACAACATTGGGCGTGCCGAACAAGATGAATTCGCCCTCCAGTCACAACAGCGCGCTGGAAAGGCACAGCGAGAAGGGCTATTCAAAGACGAAATCGTACCTGTATCAGTAACTGTGTCTAACTCAGATGGATCAACGAAACAAGTCACAGTATCAGATGACGATGGCATTCGCTCAACAACCCTAGAAGCACTCCAGGGCTTACGACCAGCTTTCAAACAAAATGGAACGACTACGCCTGGGAATTCTTCCCAAGTTTCCGACGGAGCCGCGGCGGTCATTCTGATGAAGCGCCGAAAGGCACTCTCACTCCGTTTGAAGCCGCTCGGGCGTTTTCTATGCTTCTGCGTGGTCGGGGTGCCTCCCGACATCATGGGTATCGGGCCTGCATACGCCATCCCAAGGGCCATCGAAATGGCGAATTTAAAAATGTCTGACATTGACATCTTTGAAATAAATGAAGCATTCGCTTCTCAGGCCGTGTATTGCGTTCGAAAACTCAACCTCGACATTGAAAAGGTTAATCCGCTAGGAGGTGCCATCGCTCTAGGACACCCCCTCGGTGCCACCGGAACGCGCATGGTAGCAACTTTGCTCTATCAACTCAGGCGCACCGGAAAAAGGTATGGTGTTACCTCTATGTGTATAGGTACTGGTATGGGGGCAGCAGCAGTTTTCGCTGCGGAATAAAACCAAAATTTTTTTTAATGCGTAAAACAACCGAGTTTCATTATTTTTTTCTCTACCAATCTTTCGAAAGTCGCCACAGCATACTCGCGTCTTCATCTGATATTATCTTATGAGGTCGATGAGAATCTTGTGAGCTGTCTTGATCTCTTCGTTGCGACCATCCCTTAAAAACCCAATCATTTTTGTCAAAAAATCTCCGAGCGCACTCGTCTTCAGAATTTGCTGCGAGGACAAAATGTCTTGGACTCCACTGGATATCGTTCTGAGCTCTGTAATTTTTGCGGGTTCTCTGTGCCTCTTCGAGTTCATGCTTCGCCACAGCTGCTCTAGAGACGTCGCCCTCTTGAAGCATCAGCCGGTCCTCTCGCAGCCTGGAATCAGTCAACAAAACATTCTGTCGAATTTGGTCATCCAGTTCAATTGCTCTGAGTGTATTCTTCGTCCACTCGTATTTGGCATATTTTGGGTCTGTGCATAATTCAGGCGTATGCTTCCAAATGGTCTTCGGAGTTGAGCCAAATAGGCCTTCGTTCTCGGTCGATCGAGGCCACGATGCCGTGACAGTAACCGTCAACTCGGAATTCCACTTCCCGTCAATAACCAAATAGGCTGTCGAGTTATCAAACACCTGTCCGTTCACTTCGCGCCAGTGGCGTCCGAACCAGCCGCATTCTTGATAGGTTATTTGGCTATATCGACTCGAAATGTTTCCAGTGTCACAGTCTTGCACAGTGATCTTGCAGGTGCCAAAGTGGTCTATCCACATGCGGCCAACAATCAGATTGTGGACGATAGTATGAATGTTAGGCCATGAGTAGTGTTCTCGAAATTTGTCTAAGAAGACATGCGTATTTCCATTCGGCGATACGTCAAGAGAGTTGCCTAAAAATTTCGTCTTGACATTCTGGGATTGGGAGAAGCGCCACCCGTTTCCTTCACAGTAGGAAGCCGTGATAGGAGGATGATGAGAAACTTGTTCTGAAAAAAAACGAATATTCTCCTTTTCATTCGTGTACTGGAACGTCTCTCCTAACAGTGGATTGAAGGGCTTGACTGTAGGAGAAGCGAGAGAGCGGTAAAACTAATATAAGCACAAGTTTTTCAAACAAAAACATCAAAGGAATTTTTGCGCTCGAGCGTTTCGGCGCGAAAACACGTACACTTTCGATCAGTGTTCGCGAAGCAGGATATGGCAAAGACTGTCACATAGAGCAGGCGCACGAGGGGGTCTTCGTGTTCATTGGCCTAAATTTTGACACAATAAAAACGTTAACATTGAGATATTCTTGTGAAAAGAGGAATCGAACCAGTCGAGAGTTGTCCGGTCAATTTTGTGCTATTTTTCTTGTGTACAGAATTGAATTGAGCAAAAAAGTGACGCCTGTAAAGATTTTGTGCTCGTCAATGAACAACTATTGCAAGATCTGCACTATTTCGTCGATACGTGCCCTTTCTAGTAACTCATGGTATTGAAGATGCTCGAGTACGCGTTGTAAAAAAGTCAGGGGCTCGTTGTAGGTGATGGGTATAGAAATAGAGGCGAGATCCATTCCAATTGCTGATTGTAGCAGTCTGCGCAGAGAGGGTCGTTCGCCCTCTTTCAGGCCGTTCTCTTCGGCTGCATCCAACTCGTCCGAGCGGTTAGACCGCCCGGCGACGGACTCGTCTCCCTCGAGAGGGAGATTCGGCTGGCCAGTGATAGGGACGGCCTGTTTGTCGGACTCTAGCTGCTCTGTGGCTGCTTCGCAGAACATTTTGTAGGTCTTGCTTAAAATAAATATGCGGTATAAAGCAGAGCCGCTTCACCACATCTAGACACGAGACATAAACGTACAGAATGAGAAAAGTTTGTGGACAAAAGGAATGTAAAGGGCAAAAAAAAAGTCTTTTTTGGTACAAAAAATTTTGGGGGATTGCAACCGACCAAGGAAGAGAGGGCAGCAAGACAAAGCTGGCGCGAGGGTGGCTACCGGAGGGCTGAGCAGAAAAACAGGCGCGAGAGCGCAGTTGGGGAGGGCTGAGAAAGCATAGAATGGTGCTGAAGCAAAGATAGTTATAGAGCGTACGCCAACACACACAAGATAAAAAAAGAGTGAGTTCACGTGATTCAGTGACAAAGAGATTTTGGAGCGGTTTATTGGAACTCAGTACAGGGGGGAGGTAAATTGATTGAAAAAGATGAAAGGGGAGCGGTTGAGAGGGAGGAGGAGTGGCTAGTTCGAAAACGAGGGTACGATATCTAGAGAAACGGAGGTTGGCGTCAAAAGGGCCTATTATCGAGGAAGGGGGGAAGGGGAGAAGGTTTCCTAAAAGAGAAATTATTTGGAGGCATTTTTTTAAAGTCAGAGAAGAAGGATCGGAGTATATGGTGCCCAAATCATCGGCACCAGAGAGGACGGTTATGATAACCAAAGAAAGACAGGTTTTAGAGTTCTCGAGCAATGCGAATGAACCATTTTTGGTAGTGAGCAAGTAGGGGCGCACTTGTGTTCTCCGAGGAGACAAGATAGATGAATCTCAGGCCAGAACGCACAGGTCAAGGACTAGTGCGAATTTGCGAGGAACGAGAAGCCGCCGGTTTTGAACATATAAAAAAGGTTTCATGAAGAGTGTAGCGCACAACGCGAGAAAAAGTATTTACACGAAAAAAAAGTACATAGAAAGGGGGGCGAGCGCGCCAAGAAGATATTGCAGAGAGAGCAGACACGCGGAAAACTCGAGGCACCAAGTCGGGGAGAGCCGACGAGACCAGCGCTGGAGAGCAAGATGGCCTCTACGCATAATAATCAAGGGAAGCAGAGTGAAAAGAACAAAAGTCAATTTAGCGACAAAAAAACGACTGCTATCAGAAAGATGTCCAAATCGAAGTGGATCGATCTTCGCTTCGGACGACTTCTTATGGACGAATAGACTTATGACGTACAAGTTCATGGAGAAACGGCAGTCGCACTAGCAACACCTTGGAAAAAAAGGCGTACGCAGGACTTCTTATAGAAACACAAATTCCAGCAGCCAAAAATAGCATTTGGCATGTTGGTGATGGAGTACAGCGCGTTTTTTCCTTGGCGCCTCGTACAATGAAGCGCTCAGCGTCATCTTCGTACGATACGCCCCTCCGGAGCAGCTGCCTTCCTGAGAGAAGAAGAAGCTTGTCTGTACATGCGAAATCTCAGTCTGCGGACGAGGGCAGACGGTTTCTAGCGCCCCCTCGGGCGTCTCTCGTTCGGAAGTGCTCGCCAGTTTGCACGGCCGTAGGTGAAGAGAAGAGCGCCGGATCGTTGTGCCGTTGGCAGCGCAGAGGCGCGATCGTCCCAGTCGCTCTTGCGCAGGGTTTTTCAAAAAGCGAGCAATAGAGATCCGTTATAGAGCCTGTTTTGCGCACGCCCCAGGGATGTGTCAACGCTTGTGTATTGGTACGACTTGCCTTGCACAAAATAATTTGTCATTGAGCGCCGTCGTAGAGAGCCGTACTGCGCGCCTTCACCAATAGGCGCAAAATCCCAAAAAGGCGGAGCAGAGGTTCTCGATGGAGGTGGCTTCACGAATCAAGAATCCGACTTGGGTCGCTTCGTTCAGGGGTCCCTTTCCGGGGAAGTCAGCACCGCTGAGCTTGTTGCTGACGCGCTGAATGGCCTTCAGGGATTCCGAATTCAGGGTTTCGTGCATATCTGTGTCCGGAGCACACAGATTGTTGATGTCGATTTTTCTCGAGGCAGAGGTGGCAGCTGCTGGGGCTCGAATGCAGCCTTCGCCCTCAAGGTCAATGGAAGAGGGGTGGTTTTGGTGAGTAGCCAGGGTGTTGGCGCAATCCTCAAGAGTGCCTGTGTAGGAGAAGGGTCCGATGAAGGGCGTGACGAGACGCCAATTGATAAAAGGGTCGTGAACAAAGGCTTCAAGGACAGTGAGAATGGAGTCAGAATTGGATCTCAGCACCCTCATAACGGACTCGCAGGTGATTCTGAACGTCCCGCATATGCCACAGGCCTCCATAGCACCCACCATCATACGAGTTAGACGAAATGGGACCTTTTCCGGGTGGCTCTCGCGCTGCATGGCGACCTCAAAGCAGTCGCCAAAATCAATATGCAAAATCTTCCCGGAAGAACGACTCAACAAGAAGTTGTTCGGATGACGATCCCCCAATCCCAGAATGTACCCAACGATTGATATTACGGCGAGAGACCTTGTATAGCTGGTTCTGCGCTCGAGCCAGTCCTCGGCGCCCTTGGAGTTGAGATAAAACGCTCGTCCCAGGTCGAGTCGACTTGTCCCGTCCAGCGCCGCTTGAAATACGCACACTTTCTGCATCAGGGTCAGCTTGTAGTAACTCGATATGTCCGGCTTCGGCACCAGCGACGTGATGATAATCTGCTCTGCGTCCAAAGGAATGCTGTGCAATTTGCGATAGTGCTTGATCAATTCGTGAATCGTGTCGCAATGAGGCACCCATTCTATCAAGCCCGTGTTGGAGGACAAAGGAACGACTTCAAATCGTCGAATGCTCAAATGGACCTTCGAAGTGTTGGGATCCGAGCTCAAGAAAGTGTTGACCAAGCCGAACAGCTGCATCACCCTTTCGTCTTGGCGCAAATCCTCGTGTCCCTTCAACAAGAACCCGTAATCTACGCCATCCATTCCGTTCACAATGACCTTTCGTGGTTTCCTTTTAGAAGGAATCACCTTCAAAACCGGATTGAAGCGCTTGATTCGGATCACCGCACTTCCGACGCGGTAGGTCCCTGGTACACTCAAAGACAGGTTGCTCATGCCCAACAGACGAGGAGAGACGTTCTTCAAGTGAATCCGGTCGGAATCCTGCATAAACTGGCGCTTGATGGCTCGAAACACGTGGCCGTATAGCTTCCACGCGGCTTGAATCGATGACGCGTTTTTGGTCTTCAGGTAATCTTTGACTTCTTCCCACGCTTTGGATAAATCCTTTCCAAACGCCTTGATAAAGGCCTGTTCCGAAAGTGTCTCGGCACCTTTCTCCAGCATGTCGTTCAAGTGCTGCAAGACGATTGTCATGCTGTCCACCTTCTTTTCGACATAGTAATAGTAGGACGCCTCATCCAGGCCCTTGTACCACTTTTCTTTCCACAAGATCGCAATTCGAATCAACTCGGTGGAGACCAAAATAGCCTCGTCCACCAGCTCCATGGAGTGACTCCGAATTGATGTCAATATGGACTGCGCGGCGCTCGCTCTCAGAGGATAGGGAGACCGCTTCGCCACCATCAACGGAAACACCAGCATCTGAGGATGGGACTTCCCCAACGCCGTCAAAATGCTGTGAATGCCCTGGGACACGCTCCGATGAGACGCGTGAACTCTCGCCATCAACTGAGGTATCACCAAAAGCCACTTCTCCACCGATATGACGTTGAAGCCGTCCAACATGGCCAGCTCAACGTCCTTCTTAGTTCCGTACTTAAACCACAACATCAACAGCTGTAAAATGTCCTGCAGGTTGTTCTTCGACGACAGCACGATCGCCTTGATGAGCCCGGTAATCGCCGATAGCAAGTAGCAATCCAAGTTCGCGTGATCCGAACTCTTCTCCAAATGAGAGACAAAGCGGTAATTTGCGTACGCCCACACGTGCCACGCACGATACCAATCAGGCGCATTTTCAATTGCCAACTTCGACGTCCTCACAATGCGCTGAATCGCCGCGTCATTCAAGTGCTCGCCATACGCGCGCAGGTGCCAGCACGACAGTTTGGCGTAACACCGAGCCTTGTCCCTCGCTGATATGATCGTGTTCGCGGAAAAATGAGACACCCACTCCTCCATCTTGCGGTACGCCCACTCGCTCGTCTTGGGCGTCTGCCACAGCAAATTAAGATAAGCATACTTCACCATGGGGAACGTATCCGGAACAGGGTCGTCCGCGGACAACTCCGCATTTTGGCCCGTCAACAAATAGGTCAAAATCCTCTGCGCCTTTTTCGGACGATCGCTCTTTCGAACCAAATTGGCGAACTTCGTCCACCAATAAACCACGGATCTCGGCGGCTCCACTAAACTCCTCACATTCAATAAACTCTGCCACACCTCTACATTCCTTTCTACCCCCTGCAAACGCTTCTTCCACAAATTCAAAATGTTCTTCTCCTTCTCCGGATACTTGCCATTCCACTGCTTGATCATCAAAATCTCCTCCAACTCCGTCAACTGCTGAATTCTTACCACGACCGAATAGGCACAACTGTAACTTTCACCAATCAGCGCCGTCAACTCCGTGGCCGCCAACTCGCGCGCCACCGCAATGTAATCCGCCGCCTGCTGACTATCCTGTTTGTACACATACATAAAGGCCCGATAAAAGCTCCCATCCAAACTCTGCACCGGTAAGTAATCCACGTACGTCTCTATCATGTCCCACTGAAAGGAGTTCAAGGCGGCAGACAGCGCCAGCGTGGCAATCTCCAACTTCTTGGGACCGTTCTTTTGTAGTGCCCACGTCTTGCGACAAAGGTCCGACAATGCGTCCCAATCGCCAAGATCGTGCATACATCTCATTCTGCCCACCGTGATCTCAATGTCGTCCGGGTGCTTCAGCTGGAGACTCTCGTACGCCTCCAACGCGGTAGACCAGCGAATCAACTTCTCGTACCAAGACAACTTGATCACCACACCGCCCGTATCCTGGGCCAATTTCAACATGCCTTGCGCCGCTTCATGTAATTGCAGCTTATAATTTAGAAATATGATATCTTCCATCAGCGCCGGCGACATCTGCTGGAAAAACTCTGCCTCCTTGTAATGTAGGGCCTTAGCATAGGCGTGGCACTTAATTGCGAGAGAAGCCAGCGTTTTGTTGTCTATCGGCAAACATTGCTCGTGATGCTCTAAAAACTCGACCAAATTCAATAAAATTTGCAAAATTTCCGCCGGAATATTGGACGACAGCGCATTTTTCAGAGAGTCGGTGAGCTGCATCCTCAACTCATCCGATAACTGCTCCCAGCACGAAATAAAGCCCACATTGAACAATTCTAGCGCAAGCGAATACTGGGCCTTCACCAACGGCACACAGCACCGAAGGGCTTGGGATGAAGACCCTGACAGGAGCACTATCGAAAATCTTCGAAACCATTCATACCAATCTGCTTTTGTAAACGACTGCCCTGTATTCCAAAAAAAATTCAAGAGCCCGTTTTTGCTGTCGAATTCAGACGTAAACGAAAAATTATCCAAATAATAATTCGAATCGGCTTCCTGCTCCTGCTTGTCGCAGCCATCGGGCTGGTGCCCTTCTGAAGAGGACGAAAATATGCTCGATGCACGAATGTTGCTCGGGATGATCGGAATGGGCTTCTTGTTCAAAATGGACTGGCATATGATGTTGAATCGGATTGAACGGATGGACAGTTTGGAGAACGTGGCGTAAATCATCGGAACGAACACCTCGAAGTTCTGGTTGAGTCGAACCGCTATGTTTGACAACACCTCGACGCACGGCTCAACCATGTCGCTGTGTGCATGTTCCAGATATTTGGTGATGTGGTGAATGATAGAAATGGCGTACTTAGAAATGTCGTGGTTCAGAGTGAGCTCCGAAAGATAGCAAATCGCAACGAACTGGATTTGCTTGGACTTCGCGACGTCTGATTCCGGCCCATATGGACGAGGCGGCGGAGAACTGTAAGCGTTTTGTGAATAAAAAAGGACTTTTGGACTGTCGACAATAAGCTGCATGACGACTGGAAGAATCAGGTGAATGCAGTTTTCGACCATTTGGCCAAACGCCTTGAAACATCGAAGTATGCCTTGAACCACTCGAACGTTCTGAGCCGATTCCTGTAGAGTCTGCAACATCTTTGGAAGGAGAAAGACGAGGCAAGAGCTGAACTTATCTCCTAGGGCAAAGAAAATTTGCTCGATCAAGGCAATAATGTGTTCGATCAGCTTCGGGTCTGACCAGTACGTCAAGCAAATTTCGAACAACTGATTTTGGTAATCGTATGTGTACTGCTTAATGATCGAGACGATGATCGAAAGTTGCTGAAAGACGAGCTTTTGAAATTCAAATATCGTATTTCCGCAAACCTTCATAACTTTTTGAAAAAGAGGAAGGAAGTGCTTTAAGTAGGGAACGCATTTAGTCCCAAGAGTCTTGAAAATAGCCGTCACGGCTTGAATTACTAATGGTTGTAAGGACGTATGAGGACCGTATGGATTCATCAGTAATTTAATGAGTGCTTGGAGCGCGGTTACAGGATAAAATTCAGGTGAATGAATCGTGATATTTTTCATTTTCAATTCATTGACCGTTTCTATACCAGAAGTGCCATCCGCCTCCATGATAGCTATTTGGTTTTCCTTGTGCTTGTAGGGATCTAACGCGCCGATAATCCCTAGAAGTTTGACCAAATCTCGCCGAACCTGAATGCTGTCTTCACGCTTGATCTTGCCCAGAATTGTGTCCAACAGCTTGGGGTACTTGATGAATGGTTCTATGACGTACCCCGTACTCTCTATAACCTGCGATAACGTCTTCAGTGCGCGCTCGCTGACCAAGCCCGAGCTGAGGTCTTGAAAAGCGTCGATGACCAACTGTAGAAGTTCGTCTAAGCAAAACATAAGTTCCTGATCTGTCACCTCGGCCAAGTCTCCAATTGCCGCCAAAGTGTGAACTGAAGAGTACAAAGACCGATTTTCTTGCGCAATCGATATAAGCATCTGCGCCAGAGGCTTGACGTACAGTCGAGCCAGCTCGGGAAAGTTCTGAATGATCAGGCCAATCAGCTTGATGGAATACTCTCTGGTGTTCAAGTCGCTTTTGTTTATCTTTTCATAGAGTTCCAAAAACGTCGCACGCATCGCTGGGTAGATGTATCCCGGATTTTTGGTTGAGAGCCTCCCAAGAAGCACAATTGATAGCTCTCTGATTTCGATGATGTGATGATGCAGGAACATAAAAATCTGTTTGAGAAAGATGGGCTGGACAAGGTAAGAGTCGAAACGGGTATCCAGTGACGTTAAGACGGTTATGTTGGTTTCAGGATCCAAATCCGTCAACGCAACAGCAATCAGCCTTTTGAGCACGTAAATGATCATCTCAGACGAGCGTTGACGCGTCGGATGTAGCGCAACTTGCTGCGACAGTAACTTGGCGCATGCGACCACGGACTTTTCTTTGATGGTCGTGTTTTCGTTATTCAAATAATTCACGACGACTCGATGAATAAAGTGCCTGGTGACTTCAGGATCGAATTCAAAGGTGGCGAGCGTATCCAACGCCAGCACCAGCTTGGAGTTGGAGGCCTCATCTGTGACTTTATTCGACGGTATTGTAGAATCCAAATTAATTGGATTACTTGAAGTAGGATCGAGACTGACTGACTTTGAAGTGCTTCTCACAGGAGCCCCGTAAGAGGTGCCAGAATTATCTGACGACTCGTCGGTGTTATGAACGGAAGATATAGACTGCTTGCGAAGACTGGAGAGATTGATATTTTTCGTCAGCGACAGGTGGGCGCTCGGCATGGGAGAGGTAACTCTGAGAGGTAGTGATTGAATTCCAAGGCGCGGCAAACTTCCACCGGGAGTGAGCGGGATTCCTTTGGCATCGAAGGGTCCGACGTCTCCTTCGGAGCCAGAATCAGAGTTGAGGGACGTTAGATTTTTGAAAAGATTCTGCGTATCTGCACCGGTTTCTTTAGTACCGAAGCCATTCGCAAGCTCTTTTAAACCTGAGCTGCTTTTTGGTGCCTGGGCGCCCTTGCTAGGAGCCGCGGGTTGATGTCGAGGAGTAGGAGACGCTTGAAATGAAAACAGTGTGCGAAACCATGGCCGTGCGCTTTTAGACTGAACTGGTGCCGTCTCTGACCCCGAGGAGGGCACCTTGGTTTTCTTAGAGGAAGACTTCATCCACGAAGTCGATTCTGATGGTCCGGACTGTGAATTAAGATTGGAGGACTGTGTGCTCGAAATCGAGGTTTCTAAGGACGAACCAGCGCTCCATTTCTTTTTGACATTTACGTCTTCTTTTGCAGACTCTCGCTTAGGCGCCGCCTTAGGGGAACTTCTGAGGGACGGGTTTTTCATCGAATCTGAGCCTGTCATAAAAGTGTACTTTTGAGACAGCGAGATAGACGGCAGCGGTTCCTTAGCCAATATGAGCGATATGATGTTGAGCAGGTTGTTCTGTATGTCTTTCCGTATGTTTGGAATGAACTGGGCGATAGTCGCGAGGCAGTCGACTAGAGGCTGGGTGAAATCGGCCGCGAACATGTAGGGCAGAATTTTAAGCACGTGAGGCTCAAATTCCTCGCCCAGTGCTTGAACCATGGATGAAAAGCAATAGAACAACTCAGGCGTTAAAATTTGGCTGGACTGATACTTAGCTCTAGAGTTCGTAATGAATGCACCATATATAACCGCCATGATCTTTTGTGCCTGTGGCTTGATTTGCTTGTTCAAGTAAAGGGCCATGTTGCCGATTGCTTCTAGGGCAAATGGTCTCTCCGGCTTTTTCATAGACGTGAATGACAGCAGATAAGGCGTCCATTTTTGCAGATAGTTTTGAACGAATATTTCTGGATAGAACTTGGCTATATTTGGAATGAGCTGAATAATCGTTCGTCTGATAGTCGAGCTCGAGTAGTCTCGAAGGTAGTAAAGGATTTCTAGGACTCTTTGGTGCTTGTCATTCATAAACCCGGTGCCGGTCTCGGTGAAGAGGACACCCAGCAACAGCAGAGCTCCATGAAAACTGTCGGCAGAAGAATTCGTATCTCGAAAAATCAATTCTACAATTGCATACACTTTTTGATAAAAAGAATATCGGTCCTCTGGAACACGGTGTTTGATGAGTTGGAGTGACCACTTGACAACATCGACGACGCTGGACCGAAGTTCAGATTCAGGTAATTGCAGCGGATAGCTCATAAGGTTGATGAACGTCTCGACATGCTCTATAAATATCAAATTTGGGACGTTTCGAATCAGCTGGGACAGTATATATACAGCCGTTTGACGTTTGTACAGGGACGACTGCTTTGATGCGAGCCAATCAAGTGCCTCGCGAATATCATTGTCTATGAATTCTCTAGGCATGACTCCCTGATAGACTCGGGCGAGCTTCCCTAAGCATTTGCTAGCTTCTTGTGCTATATGGGTGTTTTCTGGATTGTGTAACACCGTGCGAAGGTAATTGATCCACTGAAATATGAACGTTCTGTCATTGGTGTCATATTCGACATTGAGCAGAGCGTCTAGAAGTATTTGGAAAAAAAGGGTTGTTACATTCGATGTTGGGCGCGTGTTGCAAGTCCTCGATCAAGCACGGGTCGCAGAAAAAAATGAGGTGCAAGCTGTGCACAAACAACAAAATAACTGACTTAGCAGCATGAAGTACAAAAAAAAACGAGCAAGAACCACGCAATATACACAAACATAGCAAGTTACACCCAAAGTTTGAAGTACGCTCTGGGATTCTGTTCAAAAAACTTTTATCGAGTACATACTTAATGCCAATATTCCAGACAGTACGGTTTGAGGTGAGGTGCTGTTTATGGAATCTTTGATATGACGATTTACATTGCTCATAAAGTTGACGAATACGTCTCCCTTCATATGTTGGGTTTGCTCCGCGACCTGACCAGGCAACATGAGTCTGCGTGTCAGCTGAATCGAGTGCATGGTGCGCTAAGTGGGGCGATCTAATCTCTCCACAAGTACTCTGCCATTCGCCCGCTCCGTCACCTGCAGTAGCCGTAGTCGCCGAATGCGCAGAGGAACGTACATATGTTTGTAGATGAAAGATACCTTGCGCTCTTGTTTCGCTAGAGAAGGGGGGGGGTTGTAAGACAGCAAAACGGGGTATATCAGGAGAGAAAAAACGCTAATTTTCACACATACTTAGAGCTGATTTCAGAAAAAATGAAAGCCAATGGCTTAATCCAGAGGTCATTACCGGATTCGGCTTCAGAACCAGAGAAAACGGAATACATAGCTTTTCAGGTTCGAAAGCGCAAAAAGCACCCAAAAGAACTAAACTGATGTTTGCCTGCTCATGTACTTGAAAGTGTTGTCCATTACAGAGGGCAGATACAGGTGATGCTATGAAGATGGTTGCACGATGCCCGGGCTTAACGACAGGAGTGATTTATGTTTGTTAGAAAAGATGGGCAAGCTGGCAATGTGTACAATACTATATGAAAAGGTTGTGTTTGAAATGTACGAAAAACTTTTTGCTCGTCTCAAATAATTTTTTGTAATTTTCTTTTGGAAATTGTGTCAATTCTTCCACGCTCGCGATTGGTTGGGCGAAAGGGGGGTTGGTGAACGTGCTGTTGTGTCAGCGATAGGGCATTGAGGGTTCAGAATTGGGTGCCGCGGCCCCGAAGCGTTTTTACACATTTGTGCCCTATGTCTTGAATTCGCTCGCACTTCGCGGGTTTTTTGAGCGCTTGAAGGGACAGGAGGCGAATAGGGGTTGCGCGCCGAGCGCGCGCGCATCTCAGCGTTGGTTTGGAGTGATGGTATGGTGGTGAGTTAGGCTGCAAATTGTGCAAAAGTTTCGATAATAGAAGTTTTGCGCTGATTTGGTTTTTGTGTCCTGTCCGGGGGAGCGCGTCAGGTGCTCTTTGCGGCGGCGCAGGCTCTCTGATTTTGCAGAAGGGGGAGTGTGTTGAGAGGTTTGCATTGGTTGGCGGCGGAGTGCGTGGTCCGCGTTGTCGACCGAAGAGAGAGCGGCGAAGATGGGCGCGAATTTAGAATTAGAAAAAATTTGTCATACTTTTGTCTGGTGACAGAGAGAAGGTTCGTCGAAGTTGTTTGCCTGAGGGTGGCGGTAAGCGAAAGAGTGATGCCGACATGATGTTTCGCGTGGTGAGCGGTGAGAGGGGGGTAGCCGAGAGTGATTTGCGCGACGAAGGCGTCTCTGGCGTACGAGTAGCTCTCGACTGGGGAGGGTCGGTGCGATGAGAGGAGGTTCTCAGTTGAGAGAGCGGTTTTAGGTTTTGGAGGCGGCGTCCGAGATGTTGGGTTGGTGCTCGAGTCGCGTTGTTCCTAAGAGAGAGATGGCAGGGAGACAGAAGGAGAACGCGTCAGCCAGGCTCGAGGTGGCGGGTCCCAGAGTTCGGAGGGGCGAGGGTGGGGGCGACCATCGCGGCGTCTAGCTGAGATCTCGAGTGGGTCGCAGCAGTGGGGTTCGCGGAAAAGGGTGGGGGCGGACGGAGTAGGAAGAGTTCGAATTTGGAGAAAATGAGAAGTAAAGCGTTGGTGTGTGAAGGTTTGTGAAAAAAAGAGGACCAGGTTTTTGTATATCTGAATTTATTTGGTTGTCGAGGTGAGAGAGAACAATCGAATGTATAGAGTGAGTTTTAGTCCCATCTTCCTTTTCGTTTGGACGAATTGAAGGCGTCGTCATAGGGTCTCTTCTCTACGTTGATGTATCCTTTATCTCCTTGTGGAGGTTTGGCGTTGGGTGTTTTTTTGAGTTTGGAGATGAGTTCTGCGCCAGTGTCTACACACCATTCGCCTGGGATTGGGAGAGAGTGTTGGTGAGAGAGAGGTGCGCGAGAAGGGTGGATGGTTTTTTACGGCTTTGATGCGCATATAGAGACTTACCGACATTTAGGAATTTTTTGAGAGCGTATCGCGCGGTGGAGCTCTGGATTTTGGGCTCGGCGTAGGTGTAGGCGTTCCAGCCAACGGTCCTTCGAACGCCGGCTAGAAGGCTCGAGACAACCAGTCCGTCGACGATAATTTGGGTGATGATGCTGCGAGCGGGGGGGGAAGGGTTAGGGATGGTCGGGCGTGGTGGGTGGGGAGAGGGGTTGGTCGGGAGGTGGTACGCACCCCATGAGTGTAAAAAAAAAGACTGAGGGAGGTGATGAAGTCAGGAAAAAAAAAAAAAAAAAATAAGAGAGAGTAGGAAAAAAAAGTCGACGACGAAGGGATTCGAACCCTCGCGCTCGTAGAGCACTACATTAGCAATGTAACCCGTTAACCACTCTGGCACGTCGTCATAGGTGTGAGAGAGTATGAGGAGGAGGAGCATATAATGGCGCGTGTTTTTGTCGAGATGGAAAGAGGATACGGTTGCGCGCGTTTTTTTTTTTAATTGGATGGGAGGGGGGCGCGGCTGAGCGCGTTTGTTATTGGTTGGAGAGAGAGGGGAGGAAGGGGACGAAAAGGGGTGGGTTTTATTGGTTTGATTCAAGAGGGGGTGTCGAGGACGAGTCGGACTTTGATTTTTTTCGAGGGGAGTTCGTCGTGAGAGGGGTGGTGGTTGGAGTTGGGGGGAGGGGGGTTGGTCGGGAGGTGATGAAGTCAGGAAGAAAAAAAAAAAAAAAAATAAGAGAGAGTGGGGAAAAAAAAGTCGACGACGAAGGGATTCGAACCCTCGCGCTCATAGAGCACCACATTAGCAATGTAGCCCGTTAACCACTCTGGCACGTCGTCATAGGTGTGAGAGAGTATGAGGAGGGGGAGTGTATAATGGCGCGTATTGTTGTCGAGATGGAAAGAGGATACGGTTGCGCGTGTTTTGTTGGTCGGGAGGTGATGAAGTCAGGAAAAAAAAAAAGAGTGAGGGAAAAATCGACGACGAAGGGATTCGAACCCTCGCGCTCATAGAGCACCACATTAGCAATGTAGCCCGTTAACCACTCTGGCACGTCGTCATAGGTGTGAGAGAGTATGAGGAGGAGGAGTGTATAATGGCGCGTATTGTTGTCGAGATGGAAAGAGGATACGGTTGCGCGCGTTTTTTTCAGTTGGATGGAAAGAGGGCACGATTGCGCGCGTTTTTTTTTTTAATTGGATGGGAGGGGGGCGCGGCTGAGCGCGTTTGTTATTGGTTGGAGAGAGAGGGGAGGAAGGGGACGAAAAGGGGTGGGTTTTATTGGTTTGATTCAAGAGGGGGTGTCGAGGACGAGTCGGACTTTGATTTTTTTCGAGGGGAGTTCGTCGTGAGAGGGGTGGTGGTTGGAGTTGGGGGGAGAGGGGGGGGGGGGTTGGGTCGCGGTCGTTGGTGGGGGGGGGGTTGGGTGGTTTCTGGAGTGAGGGAGGGGGTTTCTGAGGGGGGGGGGTGGCGGTCGTGATCGTTTGGTTTGTTGGGGTTGAGTGGTGGGAGTTGGGTGGTGGGTTTTTTGAAGTTTTTGAGGGTGAAGGTGAGTTGTTTGGAGGCTTTTTCGGAGGTGATTCGGGTGGAGGCGGGTCGGTACTCGTCGTCGGAGTCGGGTAGGTATTTTTTTTGGTTCGTTGGGGGAGGAGGAGGCGTTTTTGGGTTTGGGGGTTTTTTTCTTGACGTTGGTGGAGAGGGTTTCTCTGGGGGGCAGTTTGAGGACGGCGGTTTTGTCGCCGTCGATTTTTTTCCAGATGAAGATGAGGAGGAGTCGGAGGCGGGGGTCGTAGGAGGTGGAGGCGGAGTTGATGAGTTGCCAGGTGGAGGAGCGCCACATGTCCAGTTTGCGGGAGGAGGAGTGGGGTTTGTTGGGGGGGTCGCGAGAGAGGACGGAGTCGAGTTTGCCGGAGGTTTGGAGGATTTCGAGGACGAGGGCGAGGGTGTAGGCGGCTTTGTAGCGGAACCAGCGAGAGAGGTCGTTGCGGATGATGTTGAGGGCGAAGTTGAAGACGGTGTCGTGGTGGATGGAGGCGTAGAGTTCAGGTTTGTGGGAGAGTCCGAGGTAGACGTAGCAGTGGAGGGCGACGGAGCGGACGTTTTGGAAGTGGCCGTAGGCGGTGTATTTGGCGAAGATGTCGAGGTCGAGTTCGATTTTGCCCTGTTCTTGCATGGAGGCGAGGGATTTGAGGCAGGCTTGGGCGACGACGTTGTGGTAGCAGGGGATGGCTTTTTCCTTTTCGAGGCGTTTTTCGATTTGCCTGGTGATGGTGACGTAGTCTTCTTTGAGGGGGCTGCGGACGAAGGAGAGGGAGCGGATGAGGGAGGCGAGGTAGTAGTTGTCGGAGTAGCTGTTGAGGCTGTTGTCGTTGGAGTTGAGGAGGTCGAGAAGGAAGAGGAGGACGCTGCGAGGGGTGTGGTGGGTGGAGTCGCGGATGAGGGAGAGGGAGAGGACGAGGGCTTTTTGGAGGAAGTAGGCTTGGAGGTCGGTGTAGTCGTTGGGTCGGAGTTGGGCGTTGGAGAAGGAGGAGGGGGGGGGGGGGGGGGGGGAGTGGGGGTGGAGGGAGGAGCGGGGGTGGAGGAGGGGGGGGGGGTCGTCTTGGGAGGAGGGGGGGAGGGTGGGGTTGGAGGAGGAGGAGGAGAGGGTGGGGTTGGGGTCCCAGTCGAAGTAGTGTTGGATGAAGAAGGTTTTTAGTTTTTTGACGCCGAGGGCGTGGCCGGCTTTGGTGGAGAGGACGGAGATGGCGACGGCAACGCGCATGCGGACCTTGTAGTAGAGGTTTTGGTTTTGGAGGACTTGGTAGAGGGTGTCGATGGTTTGTGGGGTGGGTTGGACGTCTTTGGTGATGCCTTCGATGGCTTCGAATTGGGCGATGACGTCGCGGTCGTTGAGGAGTTGGTTGATCCACATGAATTCCGGTTGCCGGAAGGAGAGTTTGGAGAGCCACTCGAGTTCGGGGTCGATGCGGATCCAGGAGAGGACGGACTCGTTTTGGCGGACGACGCACTCGGAGGAGGGGGGTTTAGAGGGGTCGTCAGGGAGGTGCGTTTTGGGGGGGGTAGGAGGTGGTGAGTTTGGGTTTGGAGCGGCTGGTGATGGAGGCGCCTTGGATTTCGTCGTCGAGGAACATGCTGTGGTCTATGGCGAGGTCGGTGTTGTCGGATTCGTGGATCCTGATGGAGAGTTGGCCGGGGACTTTTTCGCAGACGCGGAGGTCTTGCTTGACGGCGAGTTCGGTGATGTTTTTTTGTGGGGAGTAGCTGAATCCGATTTGGAAGTGAGGGTAGGTGGACCTGGAGACCCAGCGCTTGATGAAGTTTTCGGCGCGCTGTCCGGTGCTTTTCTTGCAGAGTTTTCTGAAGCTGTTGGTGGAGATGGTTTGGTCGATGGGGAGTCCGGTTTCGTGGTGGGCGAGGACGAGGTTGGTGAGGATTTTTTCGAATCCTTCGACGCCGACGAATTTTTCGAGTTGGGTCATGACGAGCGTGGCGCGCGTGTAGTAGTTCTTCTTGGCGAGTTCGGCGGGGTGGATGTAGTTGGTGTGGTAGAGGGGGGTGGTGTACTCGTGGAGGAGGAAGTCGGCCCTGAAGTGGGGGGAGTTGCTGGAGCGTTCGGAGAGGAGTTCGGTGAAGTCGAGGAGGACGGGTTCCTGGTCGGAGTCGTCGCGGTACTTGGAGTCGGCGGCCTCGTCGAGCAGAGAGATGTAGGTGCGGGGGTCGATGGGTTTGGGGTGCCACTGGAGCAGTCTGGCGGCGGTGGAGCGGCGGATCATGTGGCGGAGGCTTTCGAGGATGGTGGACTTGTGCTCGTTCTGTCCGAACATTTTTTGGCAGTTGAGGTTGGCGAGGTAGCCGAGGATGCCGAACTGGATCCAGAGGTCGGGGGGGGAGCGGACGCCGATATAGGCGCCGATCCACTGGGAGGCGAGGGCGATGGAGAAGATGCGGCGCGTGATGTAGGTTTGGTCGATGACGTCCTGCGAGTGAAGGAGGTGGGTGGAGCATATGGCGATGCCAGCGCCGACTTGGATTTTGGTGATGGTTTCGTCGACGAAGACCATTTTGTACTTGCCGAAGGGGAGCGGTGCGTTGAGGAGTTTCTCGTAGTACTCGACGCTTTGCGCCATGTGTCCGACGCTGTTGGTCACGAGCGACTCACGGCCCGGCATGCAGTAGTAGGCCAGCTTGGTCGGCATGACGGTGTCCACGACCAAGTTGAACCTGCCCACCGCGAAGCATATGCTCGACGCGAGGACCGGCTTGGATATGCGGTAGACGACCTTCTTAAGCTGGTTTTGTTCGTCCTTCTGGTGGTCGATGCAATCTCCGGACGCCACCACGAAGCACTCGGAATGCACCAAGAACTCCAGGTCCCACAGGCACCGGTCCGTCCAGGAATCGATGCACGGCATCCAGCTCCTGACCCCGCCCAGAGTCAGGCTGTACATGTGCGGCGCGCGGTTCTGATACACGTTTTCGTGGGGCGTCACGAAGCACAGACCGCCCGCCGGGTCCACCAGTTCGTACTCGACCCTCACGACCAGCGCGAGACGGCCCTCCGACTCGCACTCGCCCCTGTCCGCGCGCTGCGGCGCCTCGCTCTGAACGCTCGCCGGGAGCAAGATCAGCAGCTCGCCGTTGTCCGACGCCTTGCACGCCGCCTTGAACAGCGTCTCCATCGAGTCGGCCGTCGCCGTCCCCCCCACCTCGTCCGGAACCAGCTGATCCAGGTAGTTGTACACTCGGAAGTACGTCGGCTGGCCGTTCACGTAGACGTTGAGTATGTCTTTTTTTTTTTTGTTTAGGGCGGGAAAAAAAAGGGCCGTTCAGGAGAGTCAAGGGAAACCCAGCGAGGCCCTTCTCTGCGCGTCGGAGTCGCGACCCGGTGAAAGGGGGCGAAAAAAAAAAAGAGCCCCGACGCGCGCGTGGCCCTCAGTTTTTTTTTTTTTTTTTTCCACGCAAATCACACAACGACCACCGAAGCAAAAAGGATACGGCACTGCCTAGAATTGATCAAAATAGCCTGCGCTGTTTTCAGCAGCTTCAAGGACAGCTCCACGAACCCCTTGACCGCCTTTTTCTCTAACCTTACCTCTAAGAAAAGTCGCTGATGGAGTGTGCAACGCGCGGAACAAACCGGGGCTCTCCGAGATTCGGGATCGTCCCCTCTCTCCGAAGGCCGAGGGCAAAACGAAAAAGTTAGCCATGGCTCTCTGTGCGGCACCACAGGCTCTGCGCAAGCAAAAGAAAACTAAAAATAAAAAAAAGTCCTCTCCCCGATGTGCACGCGTCAAGGGCCCGCTTAGCTTCCCGTAAAAAGGTGACGTATAATTTGAAAGTTTTCCTCGACATGGATGCGCACGCCTCTGAGAGAGAGATACAGATGAGAGATAGATATAAGAGAGGGGAGGGAAAAAAAAAAAAGACTTTACATAAAAGCTGCACCAGCTGGAGGGGAGGCGCGTGTAAAAGTGTCAAGGAGCGCCAACACGTTTTTGGTTGATTTTTTTTTTTCGAAAAAAATTATTTATTTTTTTTTTTTTTGGCTCCGCGGGTCGGAAAACGGGAGAGAGGAGGAGAGCCTTCAAAAAAAAAAACAAAAGCACAGGAGGTAATTCGAAAACTCGGCCGCACCGGCCGAGAAGCGCTTTGTGTTTTACGAAACCCGCGGCACGCGGAGAGCAGGAGAAAACAGAGAAAAGGAGACGCAGGGGCAGAGAGAGAGAGAGATAGGACGGCACAGAGCGAGAGCAGGGAGACGCGGAGAGAGCTCAGCGACTCGCCGAGCCAGACCTTGAGGAAAAAAAAAAAAAAGAGTCAGCACGTCGTGCGCCGGTCCGACGGGTTCAGCGAATCGGGTTCGTACCTGACTGATCGCTTGAGCTTCGCCTGAGACGACCTGGGGCGGCGAATGGAGCGGCCACCAGTGTAGTCTTCGTCGTCGTCGTCTTCTCGCTTGGAGAAAGACTTGGGCTCGTGGAGAGGATTGGAACGGGGGTCGTCCGAAGAGGCGCGTCCGATCGCCGCGTCGCTCGAGGGAGAGGAGGGCTTGAGCGCGGATCGGGAGAACTGGCCGTGAGGGGCAGCCTTGTCCGGGAGGGAAGAGGCGTACTTAGCCTCGCGCATCTGCTTGAGCAGGGAGTCGACGCGCTGGGCGACTTGGGCGCCGACGGGGCCGTTGGGGACCAAAATTTTGCTCCGGAGCCCGAGGGACTCGTCCTGAGAGATCGCGGCCCATTGGCCCATGCCGTGACGGTGCACGCCAAGGAGCAGCATGGAGTCGTCGACGGGAGAGGACCACGTGGAGGCGAACTGAGTCCAGGGCTTGACGGTGAAGTTCACGCGAAACAGGAGCGGATCGGGATAGCAGGAAATCATGTTCGACAGCTCCGTGAGGTCGGAGACGCGCTGGAGCAGCTGCGCCGCGTTGGTCGGCACGTTCAGGAAAGTGATAATGGGCTTGACTTGCGACGAAAAATGGTGACCGTACAGGAAGTAGGAGTCGGGGCCTCGCTCGCCCTTTCCCAAAAGAGACTGCACGCACTCAATCTCCTCGCGGCATTCGCGGAGGACGTGCTCGAGCGTTTGACGAATCATGTTGACATTTTTCTTTGACAGGTTGGCGAGACGTACAATGCTGTCAACGCGATCCAAGCTGCCAAACTCGCGGAAGGCCATCAGCAGGCGACGCATCTCACTCGTCGTCAATATCTCTTCCGGGGGCAGCAGGGGATCCATCGCCAAACTGGAGCGCTTCGGCGCGCGGTGCTGAACCGACGAGGCCGCGCGCTTCGACTTGCCGCCCGAAGGCGCTCGAGACGGCCTCACGCGCCTGGATACCGACCCACGCGCCAAATCGTCTCCCTCAGAGTCCGAAAGATAGTCCGCAGACGAAGGAGACCCCGCAGAACGATTCTCGTCGCCCTCCTCCTCCGCACCACTCTCCTGGCGACTCCTCAGCGTCCGCGCCTTCCCAGCGCACGGACTCGCCTCGCCCAACGAGGCGCCGTCCGTCTCCGCGCTGCCACGACGACGCGGACGATCCCTCCTCGACGAACGGGACTCCTCGCCCCGCCACGACGGAGAATCACCCTCGCTCCCCTCCTGATAACTCAGGTTGCCCCCCCGCTGGCGCAAACGATGCCGAATGTTCGCCGCCCCACCTAAACCCCCCTCAGCGCCCTTCGCCTCGCCTCGGTACCGACTAGACCTCTCCTCGCGACGGCGCGGCCCCAACACCGCCAACTCGCCCTTCTCCGCCCTGCCTCCCTCGCTCCTCAAGTCCGGCGGTATCAAGTCGGACCAAAACTCCGAATTGCTCGCCCTCTTCTTGCCGTCGCTCTCCTCCCCCTCCGACACGCCAAAATTCGCCACCTGGAACGAACTCAGCAACTCGCTCCCCGGCGCCGCCTCCGTCTGCTCCGACGCCGCCTCCGCCCTCTCCAAAATCTCATTGATGTCAATGTCCTCCAACAACTGACTCTTCGTGCTGCTCGGCGCCAAAATCAACTGACCCTTCGAGTCCAACTTCAACTGCTCCTCCGAGTCCTTGAACAACTCCGTCGCGCCAAACCGAATGATGTCCGCCAACTCGTCCTTCGAGAAAAACCCTGATCGCCCACCCTCCAGCGCCCCCCGACTCAAATTCGACCTCGCGTTCCCCGACGCCGCCTGCCCCGTCCTCGTGTTCAACCGCTGAATCACCACGTAATCCAAAATCAACTTCTTCTTCGCGCGCTCCAAAATGTCCTCCTCCACCGTGTCCTTCACCAACAAACGATAAATGTTCACCACGTTCTTCTGTCCAATCCGGTGCGCCCTCGACTCCGCCTGCAAATCGTTCTGCGGATTCCAGTCCGAATCAAAGATAATCACCGTGTCCGCCGTGCTCAGGTTAATCCCCAGACCACCCGCACGCGTCGACAGCAAAAAGCAAAAATCCTTCGACGACTCCGCGTTGAAACTCTCCATCGCCACCTGGCGCGCCGAGCGCGACATGCTCCCGTCCAACCTCTGAAAATGAAACCCCCTCGCCCGCATGTAATACGCCAAAATGTCCAACATCCTCACCATCTGCGAAAAAATCAACACCCGGTGCCCCGTCTCCTTCAACCTCAACAACAACTTGTCCAACAACATCAACTTCCCCGAACTGCGAATCAACATCTCCAACACCACCTCGTGCGACAACCTCTCCACCACCGGCCGCCCCTCCGCCTGCGCCTGCTGCTGCTGCTGCCTCAACGCCGCCTCGTGCACCAACTGCTCCGCGTTCGGAAACAAGTACGGGTGATTGCACACCTTCTTCAACTCAATCACTATGTTGCTCAACGTGCTCTGCGCCTGTCGACCCAAACCCCGGTTCAACTCCGCAAAGTTCCGCGTCAACACCCACTGGTAATACTTCTTCTGTATCAACGACATCCCCACCCTCAAAATCCTCTCCTTCTTCGCCGGCAACGACTTCTCCACGTCCTTCTTCATCCTCCTCAACAAGTGCGGCTTCAGGTGCGCGTGCAGCGACGCCACCGTCTCCGCCTCCTCCAAGTTCGAAAACTGGCGCTCAAACTCCTCCCACGACGGAAACCGCTGCGGCTCCAAAAAATTCAACAACGCCCAAAGCTCCCTCAACGAATTCTGCAGCGGCGTCCCCGTTATCAACAACCGCGCCGACGTCACGAACTCGTTCAACACCTCGTGCAACACGCTCCCGGAATTCTTCAACCTGTGCGCCTCGTCCACCACCAAGAAGTTCCACTTGATGTTGCTCAGGTACTGCTTGTCCTTCAGCACTATCTCGTAACTCGTAATCAACACGTTGAACTTCGTCGTCTTCTTCCCCGACGGCGTCGTGCAGTAAAACTCATACTCCCGAATCAACCTCCTCGACACCGAATCTGTCATATACACCACCACGTTCATGTCCGGCGCCCACTTCGCAAACTCCGCCTCCCAATTCGAAATCGTCGACAGCGGCACCACCACCAAAAACGGACCGGGAATGCAGTGCCGGAACTGCAAATACGCCAAAAACGACACCGTCTGTATCGTCTTCCCCAACCCCATCTCGTCCGCCAAAATGCAATTGATCGAGTGGCACCAACTGTAAAACAACCAATTCACCCCCTGCAACTGGTACTCCCGCAACTCCCCCCCCTTCAAAAACTCCGGCGTCTCCTGCAACAACTGCGTGTCGCGGAACGACGGGCGAATCACGCGCGGCCCGTAAAACACCCTCTGCACCAACATCTGCTGCGACCGAGCCAAATACTGATCGATCTTGTGCTGGTACTGGCTAATGTCCCTCGCCTTCTCCCACGTCGCCTCCACGTACGGCAACTTGCACCAAACGCACAAGTACTCCGGCGGCTGTTGCTGACCTCCAGGCTCCGGCTCCGGCTGGCGGTGCGCCACCACGCGGTCCACCTTCAAATACTCGTCGTACAAATCCCTCATCATCTCCTTCTCTATGTCGTACGGCTCAACCTCCTCCGGAGACGCCGTCTTCAGCCACTCTATCTCGCTCATCATCTGCTTCACGTAATTCTTCAACTTCTTCGCCCCCATCAAGTACATCAACGTGTCGTACCGCTCCCACGTGCAGTGCATGTACGACTTCCCCTGCCACTTAACGTAGTACTCGTACTTCGTCTTGTCCCCCACCTCCACCTCCGCGCTCAACTTCTTCTCCGAAAACCCAAGACCGCCCTCCTCCAACGCCTCGCCCCCGCCCCCCTCCGGTGCCTCCACCTTCGCCTCCCCCGCCTCTATCACCCGGTGGTCCAGAATGCGGTCAATCACCAACTGCGAGTCCCCCTCCTCTCCCTCGTCCTCCTCTCGCTGCTCGGAATCACACAACTCGTCCTCCTCCTCCTCCTCCTCCTCCAACCTCAACTGCCTCCCCGCCTCGTGGCGCCTCGGTCGACGCGCGCACGGACTCCGGCCACCCGCCAACTGCTCAAACCCACTCTCCTCCTCGTTCGCATTCGAGTCGCTGTAATCCTCGTCGCTGTCCACGAACTGCTGGACACTCTTGCACGAACGCCTCGGCCGAGAACGCGCAATCGGCTCCTCCTCAACCGGCTGGCCAATCACCGTCTCGCTCGACAACTCCGCCGCCGACCCATAGTACCTCGCCTGTCCACCCTGACCCATCCCCTTCCCCCCCTCCAACGAAGCGGGCGCCGCGTATCCAGACGCCACTTCCGCCAAGCGCGACCCCGCACCCCCCGACTGCTGGACGCCGCACCTCGCGTACCCGGACTCCTGAGCAACCGCTCGTCGACGCCTGTAGTAATATGTCTCCTTCTTGTCCTGATAGTCCTCGTCACTCCCCACAAAATCCTCGTCCTCGTCCTCTCCAACGCGTCGCCGCCTCTTGCGCCCTCTCCTCTTAGGCTGCGACGGCCTAGCCAAGTCCTCCGACACCACCGTGTCGTCGCCGCCCAAGCCCGGACGGACGACCGACGGCGCCATCTGAAGCATCAACGAGGGGTTCGGCGCTGGCGTCACGCACTGCGACAACATCCAAGGGTGACCGGGGACGGGCGCCTTCGGCTGATGCATGACCATCGGGGGCCGATACATCGCTATTTGAGCGCCAGGCGCCCTCTGCATCGACGACACGGGCACCGTCGCCGCGTACATCATCTTACCATCGCCGCCGTTCAAAAAGCGCTGGCCCATCGCGCCAGGCGCCGATCCGGGCGGAACCAACAAGAAATCCAAGTGCTGCGGCACGCACGGCGTCGGGCGCATCGACGCCGCCGTGGAACCAACCAACTTGCCCTCGGCCAAGGGCGACGATTTAGACGCGTCGGCGTACGCCACGCCGGGCCCACTATCCACGTATCGCCGAGTCACGCGAGACGGAGACAACCTCTGCGCGCCGCTCATGTCGGGACTGTCTTGCGACTGAGCAACTATATGTACACCTGTGTGATTCTGGCTCGAATACTGAGAGACCGGCTGACCCTTGGACATGCCGGGCGGCCGCCTCATCGCGGCAGACATGGACGGAGACGCGCCTTTAAACACAGACAGCTTAATTAATCTAACTGCTACTCACAGCCCCCGCGCCCTCTTCTCGCAACTCAACGCCCGTCACCAAAAAATTCTGCGCAAAAAAAAAAACGTACCGCTGACCTTCAGAGGTCCGAACTCCTTGGGCGACGCCGAGGACGACAGGCCGAGCAAGGGTCGACCGCTCCTATGGGCCTCGGCTCCCTGGGGGCCCTCGTAGTATTGATACGGCTGGGTCGACGAGACAAATCCTGGGTCGCTCGAGACGCGCACCGAAGACGAAGCGCCCTGCTGTTTGGGCTTCGCTTCGAAGTCCCCAGACGTGTCTCGACCCGACGGCGCCAGCGACGATGGGGACTGGCATAGCACACCGCCCTCGCTCCAATTCGCGGAAGCGCTATAAGACAATGACGTACTGCCCATCGGCTTGTCACCCACCTGGCCTCTCTTGCCTTCGTCGACGCACTGGCCAAAGCGCGTCATGTGCTGGTTGGACGAGCTGTTCTCATCGCCCTCATGGTCATTTTTGAATACATGGCGATCTAGGGACTGCGAAGAGGGATCGCAAGCACCCTTCGGCGCATACAAAAGCTGACGGCGCCCGCCGTCAGCGAGCTGAGCGGGGGAGTCGTCCGGCGACGCGCCGCCGTAGTATGGCTGCTTTTGCAAAAAAGAGGAGAGGCTGTTGCAAGAGCCGCTGTTCGGCTGGAGTTCCGAGGCCTCCCGCTGCTGGATCAGGGGCGTCTTTTGAAGCGCGTTGTGTGTGGCGTAGTCGTAGTGAGGGTGTTGAACTTGTGTTCTTGGCTGCAAAGAGGGCGATCCTTCTGGAAAGGACGGCCGTCGAAACGAGTAGTCGCCCAACTGACCGCCGAGCGCATCTCTCAGAGTGTCTTCATTAGCAGCGTAGCAAACAGAGTGAGCCATCATGGGCGCAGGAGAGGCCGAACCCGCCAAACCAGAACCGTTCTCGAGGTGTCTCTGACCGCCGGCTCCCTTGTCCGCATCTTGTAGTTGGAAAGAAGGGTTGCACGCGCTCGATGCCGACATGGAAATGATGCGATGACCGAGTGTGGACTCACGGCTCAGGGAGTCCGAATTGACGGTCAAAGGCGCCGCCGATAAATTCAACATGAATGGTGTCGTCTGCCGAGCAGCATCAAAAGACATACTTTGACCACTAGAATCGGCGCCGTTCGAGGACGCGCAATGACCACCCATCACCACAGAGCCAAGGCTTGTATCCGAACCGATGTGCGAACGGTGGTGGGCCTGCATGTCGCCCTCCCTTCTTTCTAGAGCGCCCAATTCCAAACCCGTCTGGTTCGGATGGGCAGAGCCAACCAAAGAACTCAGTACAGCCGGTATTGCCGCATTGGCGTGTTGTTGTGGCAAGCTGGATCCGTGCTGAACATCCTCCTTCATATAGAGACCATCCCCATAGAATTGCGCCTGATCGGACTGCAGGCGCTGCGGTTGTGATGACGTATAATTCATAGTTCAATGTATCCCCTAGACTCTTGCACGCGTTTGAAAAAAGTTTTTTGCGTTAGCTTAGACTCCGCGACGAACACCGAGCTGACGGCACAACAATCCAGAAAAAACAACGCCGACGTCGTTACACAAGAAGCAGGGGCCACTAAAAAAAATGCACTCTAAATTTGTGCACATGGATACAGAGCGTTACAACTACGATAAACCGTTTTTCAGACATATGCGATTTTTTTAATTTTGCTGGTTTCAACAAAACAACCTTCTGAGCCTCCCTGATATGGAAGAGCCCGCACGGTGAACCGATCTAAAAAAAACACACGGATCATCATAGTACTGAAAGAACAGGCTTTTTGACTAGCAGCTGGGTGCTCGTGGGAAAATATCGGGGTAATTTATTTTTCATGCCGTTCGAGATGATAGCACACCTAAGCCGGCAAATGCATGTAACAACGAAATACGACATAAACGTACCGCTAAGGTAGCCGCTGCATCTATTACCACTGATTTAAATGAATATGGCCCATTCTATTTTTTTCGGTAATTTTTTCGAAAAAAAGAGATACCACAAAATTCTTTTGATACGAATCGATTTTGCCAGTCTGCAGAATACGATGCTGTATGAAACGATCCGCGTGCAGTCCCAATTCTCGAGCGAGCGCGTCCGTTCTGAGAGACAGAACGATCAGAGCGAGCAGCCGCCCTCCGTGCTCGAACGGTTGTCGCTCCTGGTAAATCCGTGACAGTGTTGCACATATCAAAAATGCGCGCAAGGCCGCTGCAAAAAAAAGGACATGCTCTACCAGATCCGACCGATCAGCGCAGCGACGACGGCGAGCATCGCGCCTTATGAAAAAACAGTGGTGTTTTATTCGACATCTCCTCTTATTGAGCCCGGCCCAGATTACATCTATTTGTATTGCCTCCAAACGCGCGCAACAGCCTTCTGGAGACACGCATCCGCCAAGGCGTGTCAAAAAAAAATTGGCACTGTATCCTGAATTTTGGCACCAAAGGGGAGAAATGGACATGCGTGCAAAGACGGCTGACACCGACTTGCGTTTGAAGTAGTAAATTTGCATACGCTGGCCCTATAAGTCGGGTACAATTTTTTTTTGACGACAATGTCGGACCCTGCCCAAGATTGTTTTTTCGCGTCGCAGATCGCTTTGCCTCGCGCATCCTTCTGGCTCCATCGCAGAGTAACGCGCGCCTTGCAAGAGTCCCGGCCATGCCAAGTGTTCGGTGGATTTGACCAATGAGAATTGCGACTGTGGTTTTCGAATGCATATCGCCTCTATCGAAAAAAGAGGGACCGCGCGGGGGGAGAAAATTCACATTTTTAGACTTCACTATTGAACAATCTCTCATTGAACGGATACCCAGATCGCGCGGGGTCTCTGGGAACTACGGCAGCCATTCCCGTCTCGCTGCCCTTCAGAACGAGCATTGGCCGACGAAGGCAGACGTCCTCGTTTTCAGTCCTGTACAACGAATGTGTGAAAGCTTTTTCGAAGATCGCTTTTGCTCACGTACAGAAAATGAGGCGGTCGAAGCCGTGAGTCCCTGGCGTCAGGAGGGAGAGACGCTCATCCGTCCAGTCGAACATGCGAACGTGTTCGGAAAGCTCGGGGGCCTTGCGCAAACGCTTCCGTTTACCGAAGAAGCGCGAAATTTGAGATGCTCTAAATCGCGGTTGAAGAAAATATGGCTCTGCATTCCGTTTTTCTTTGACGTAGCTGCGTCTGAAGACACGTCGACGGGATCATGCGGACTTGGCAGGAGGTGATTTGTTTTCGTGGGTATTTCAAGGCGACAAACAGAGACAGGTTTTGCAGTCCCACAAGCTCTGCTCTCTACACGGAGTTGAGTTCGAGCGGCTCTTTCTCACTCCTGATTCAGCAAAAATAGGTACGCTATTGGCCGCAAATGGGCTGTAAGTGGCAGCAAACTGACTCCTGCCTTGCCCTGTCGGCACTACGGTATCGGCTCACGCGTTTGGTAGTACATGTGAGAAGATCGCGCTCTAGGCATGGGTACACTACAAAAAATTATTTGTACCGATCGCATCGCGTTTGAACAGGTCAGACAAAAGGTGGTGCAAATCGCAGGGGCATACATCGCGCACACGTATCGTTGTCCCATTCCAACTTTACGTATATCTCCGGCCTGCCTCCGCCGAGCCGGACGCTCCATGAGAAAGTTCACGAAGGACCGGTTCGACCTTTGGTGCAACGTTTAAACCCTCTCGTTCAGTGGCCAGACTGGCTTTCGTTTCACTGGAGCCTCTGTAGCGCAGCGGTCCGGGCGCATTCTCGAATTTGCGGTCGCTCTTTCGGAAGTTACCATTTTGGTTTGGTCCGGACCAAACAGCGATTCAAAAGTGCTGTGAGACCACGGAACGGGCGTCACGCGATGCCAGTTCCCTTTAAAAAAATAGGGAATAACTGGATAAGGAGGCAGAGGCCCTGACGAAAAAAAAACAAGCTTGTTTTTTGGTACGACATTATTTGTTTCCAAAAGCGCGGGTTGATCACCATGAGAGCGTTCCTTGATATGACGGGGGTGGTTTTTCTCGAGACCATCGGGGTTTTCTAGTTCCTGAGAGTTGGTTTCGCGGACGCTTGTTGGAATGTAGTTATTCGCGATTTAGAAGTGTTGCTCTAAATTCCTCACTTGAGCCACGTTTTCTGGACTTCATAGGCGGCTAACGATATGGCGAAGAGGGGCGATATGACGATCATACGCGGGATTACGCCTCTATAGAGTGTTCTGTATCCTTCTTCTCGGATGATTCGGTGAAAGGTCGGTATGATATCGACATACGGCTCGATGCCTTTTGGGGGGGGTGCTTGGAGTCTCGTCTTGACGACGTCTGCTGGAGTTACAATACCTGATGCGATGACGCCGGCGGACAGTCCAGCGAAAAAGGCTTTATGTAGGGGTAGGTCGCCGGAGCTGTTGACCAGCGCTTGGCGCATGTATCCATAGATTGAGAAGTATAACATTGAAAAGGGTACGTCTCTGAATAGCACTGAGTGTCAATTATAGATCAGAAGCATATGGGTATGTCAATTGCTTTGCAAACCACCAGCACCGAAACACGAGAATTGTGGTGCGTTGAGGTTGACGAAGTCACATGGGTTGGCGCGGTTTGAGGCTACGAAAAAGGGGGGGCTTGCGAGTGCTCGGAGTTGAGCGACAGGCGGAAGTGACGGGATCGAAAAAAAGAAAAGAGGCGTGTTTGCTCATGCGAGCTGGGGCGGTGGTTGGGTGAACAAAAAAAAGAGGGTGCGCACGCTCCTAGCGGAAGGTGACGACAAGGGGGTGATGATTTTTTGTTTTTACAGGAGATGAAAATTTTTGGCACATAGGAAAGGGCCAAGGAATACGCATACCTTAGAAGTGTTGCTCCGACGCCTCTATAGAGTCCGAGAAGTCCCAGTTGGCGAATGGTTCGTATATAGCCTGGGTTGTGAGAGGTTTGTTGTACCTGCATTCTTATCTTGACTACTTCCATTGGATTGGTGGCGATGACCTGCGCAGTGCCGGCGATTGCCCCGGAGAGGACTAGATAGGGGATGGGGAGGGATTCGGTGCGCAGGTGTGTTTTGAATGCGTCGATGGCGAAGTCGTTGACTAGGGGGGGGATTTGAGGTGTGGGACGAGCGTCGAAGTAGGAATTAGATTTTTGGTGTTTGTAGGTTTTTTTTTAAAGCATATGGGAGACTGTTACTCCGTGCAGAGAAGAAGAGAATTTTGGGGTGTGTGGTCTGTAGATTCTAGGGTGGCAAAATAGGCAGTGACAGGGCCGGATTCGCGGAGCGAGGGGGTAGGCCGCGTTTGAAAACGAGTCACGTGCTCCGTGCAGTGGGAGAATCACAGGGGCGGTTTGAAAGGTGCGAGAGAGAACGTAAGAGGGTACGTTCTGACCTGGGGGGCCTGCCTCAAAAAAGTTTTTTTTTTTTCTTTGCTTTGAGAGGTGTCAAGTGAGTTGAAGAGGGGAAAGAGTTTTTGGCATACCACTTAGTTTGATAGCTTTTTCTGGTATGATACCGACTAGGACTGCGGGTAGTCCTTTGTAAAATTTGAGAGGGCCGCCGTGGGCGATATTTTTGATGACTTGACAGATTCCAGAGTGAGTTGATTTAGGGAAATTTTGCAGTCGGGTCTTGATGACGTCCAGGGGGTAGGTGAGGGTGGCGCCGATGACGCCAGAGATGGCGCCGGTGGCCAGGTTTTGGGCCAGTACGGACAGCCTGTCCTTGTTTGGTTTGTGCATTTTTTTAGTTTTTCGGAAGAGTCAGAGGACAGAAAACTTTTTTTTTTGTTTTTTGAGAGTGGGGGGGGTTTTTGGCGGGAGAGTGAGGGGGGTGGGTTGGAGTTGGGGGGAGGCGGGGTTGGGAGTGGTGGGGGGTGTAGAGGGGGGGTGAGGTGGAGGGGTGGTTTTTTTCTAGTGGCGGGGGGGTCAGTGGGGGTTGGGGAGGGGGTCGGGGGGGGGGGGGGGGTCGAGTTGGAGGAGAGGTGGGAGAGGGTGGAGGTGCAGGGTGGACAGATGGAGTCGGGAGAGGGACAGACGTGCCGCCAGCACCTGGGGCATTTGTGCCAGCGAGTGGGGGAGAGGAGGGCGAGGAGTTGGGTGCCGAGGGAGACGGAGAAGGAGTTCGGGGGGAAGGGGGAGGGGGTGGGGGAGGAGAGTTGGGGGAGAGAGGGGGGGGCTAGGTGGATGGGGAGGACGGTGAGTTGAGCGAGGAGGAAGAGTTCGTCGAGTTGGCGAAGGGGGATGGAGTGGAGGGGGTGGTCGGGGGGGGCGTAGATGGTGGCGTCGACTTCGGTGGAGAGGTTGATGCGGGAGGAGGGGGAGTTGCGGAGGGTTTCGATGGCGGAGAAGAGGGAGGAGCGGAGAGAGAGGAGCGGTTGCCAGCGGAGCGAGAGTGGGGGGTTGGTCCACGAGGGGGGGAGGAGGGGCCAGGGTTCGCAGAAGACGCTGTGTATGGGGTTGTAGCAGTGAGCGCGTTCGATGGGGAGGAAGGAGGGGAGGGGGAGTTTTTTTTTCCAGGGGGTGTGTTGGAAGACGTCTTCGGCGGTGTGGCAGGCGATGGGGGCGAGGACTTTGGTGAGGGCTTCGAGGAGGTAGGAGAGGGTGGTTTGAGCGGAGCGCCGAAGCGGGGAGTTGGGGTGGGTGGTGTAGAGGCGGCTTTTGATGGAGTGGAGGTAGAAGGAGGAGAGGTCGCTGTTGACGAAGTGCAGCGCGTCTTTGACGACGGAGAAGAAGCAGAGTTGTTCGTAGTGGGCGAGGGACCGCTGAACGAAGAGGGACAGTGTGTGTAGTATGTATTGGTCGAGTTGTTCTAGGAGGGGGTAGGGGGTGGAGTGGAGGGAGGGGTCGAAGTCGTAGAGGTTGCCGAGGAGGAATCGGAGGGTGTTTCTGATTTTTTTGAGGTTGTTGGAGGTGGAGAGGGCGAGTTGGTCGGAGACGAGCACGTCGGAGGTGTAGTCGGAGGAGACGAGCATGAGGCGGAGGACGTCGGCGCCGTAGGCTGGAGAGGAGGGGGGGAGGCCGTCGATGAAGTGGGAGGGGGAGATGGTGTTGCCGAGGGATTTGGACATTTTTTGGGAGTTGTGGTCGAGGACGAAGCCGTGGGAGGCGAGGCGGAGGAAGGGGGGGGTGCCGAGGAGGGCGACGGAGGTGAGGAGGGAGGACTGGAACCAGCCGCGGCACTGGTCGGAGCCTTCGAGGTAGAGGTCGGAGGGGATGGGGATGAGCCTGGGGGAGAGGGCGCCGGCCCAGGAGGTGCCGGAGTCGAACCAGACGTCCATGGTGTCGAAGCGTTTGTAGTAGGTGCGGCCGCAGGAGGGGAGGGAGGGGGAGAGGAGTTGGGAGGGGGGGAGGTGCCACCAACAGTCGGAGCCGTGGAGTTTGAAGAGGTCGCGGATGTGGGAGATGTTGTCGGGGTGGAGGAGGGGGAGGTGGGTGTGGGAGTCGTAGAGGACGGGTATGGGGACGCCCCAGTGTCGTTGCCTGGAGATGCACCAGTCTAGCCTGGAGGAGATCATGGAGGCGAGGCGTTGGGCGATGGAGGGGGGGAAGGATTGGAGGGAGGAGAGGGAGTCGATGCAGGGTTGGGAGAGGGGCTGGAGGTCGACGAACCACTGTTTGGTGGCGCGGACGATGACGGGGAGTTTGGTGCGCCAGTCGTAGGGGTAGGAGTGGGTGTGGGGGGAGAGGTGGTAGAGGGAGCGGGAGAGGGAGAGGAGTTTGAGGACGGCGTCGGTGCCTTGGGAGAGGACGGGGAGTTGGTGGAGGGAGGCGCCGGCGTCGGAGGTGAAGTTGCCGTGGTCGTCGACGGGGGAGAGGATGGGGAGGTGGTAGGGTTTGCAGGAGATGTAGTCGTCCAGTCCGTGGCCGGGGGCGGTGTGGACGAGTCCGGTGCCGGTGGAGGAGGTGACGTGCGGGGCGTGGATGAGGAGGGAGAGGCGTTGAGGGAGGAAGGGGTGGAGGAAGTGAGAGAGGAGGAGGCAGGATCCGGGGATGGAGTGGAGGACGACGGAGAGGGTTTTTGGGAGGGAGCGGATGAGGGAGGGGAGGGATTGTTGGGCGACGAGGAAATGGAGGAGGTTTTGGTCCTTGACGAGTGAGTAGGAGAGGGACTGGTTGAGGGCTATGGCGACGTTTGCGGGGAGGGTCCAGGGGGTGGTGGTCCATATGAGGGCGTGGACGGGTACGGAGAGGGAGGTTAGCGAGGCGGGAGCGGTTTTGGCCCAGCGGTGGACTTTGAAGAGGACGTAGACGGAAGTGGAGACGTGGGAGGGGTTGTATTCGAGTTCGGACTCGGCGAGCGCGGTTTTGGAGGAGGGGGACCAGTAGACGGGGCGGTAGCGATAAGAGACGAGGTTTTTTTTGACCAAATGGAGGAAAACGTTTATTTGTTCGGCTTCGTAGTCCTTGTCGAGGGATTTGTAGGGGTGGTCCCAGTCGGCGAGGACGCCCCAGCGCATGAAGTGTCGTTGTTGGAGGTCGACTTGCTGGAGGGCGTAGGCGCGGGCGCGGGCGCGGAGTTGGAGAGGGGGGATGGTTTGGCGGTGGGAATCGGTGAGGGATTCAGTGACCTTGATTTCTATGGGGAGTCCGTGGCAGTCCCAGCCGGGAACGTAGCTGTGGCGGAGTTAGTGCGTGTGGGCGGGGCGCGCGCGGGGAGGGGCGGCGTACCTGACGCGGAATCCTCGGAGGATTTTGTAGCGGTTGATGACGTCTTTGAGGATCTTGTTCAAGGCGTGTCCCATGTGCGGGGAGCCGTTGGCGTAGGGGGGTCCGTCGTGGAGGACGAAGGTGGGGGCGTGCGGGCGGGTGTTCTGAAGCGGGTGGAAGGGCGCGGCGGGAGGTGAGAAGGAGGAGGGGGGGGGATGGCAGGCGAGGAAATGGGGGGCGAGCCGCGCGCACCTGTTGCCATTGGTAGACTTGGTGAAGGATGAGGCGCGCTTCCCGGTTGGCGGCGTCGGCGCGCATGGGGAAGTCGGTGCGGGGAAGGTTGAGGGTTGCGGAGAGGCGATCTCGAAGGGGCGCGCGGGGTGAGCAAAAAAAAAAAAAAGGGTGGGACGCGGAAGATGGCGATCGTACCACGAGTTTGTGTGTGGTGGACGAAGCGATTGGCGTTTTTGGAGCAGCGCGGGCGCGCGAGGCGGGCGCATGGGTCGCGCGTTGGGAGTGCTTGTCTTCTGACCAAGGCGAGCATGGCTTGGTCTGAAGAAGGGCGGAGAGTTGAAAATAGGTTTTTTGACAAAAACGGCCATTTCAGCTAGAACATAACGTACAATATAGTTTGCGCCATTTTTTTTTTTACATTGTACTATGAATCTTCAAAGTGAAAAGCCGAGAGACACACAAGCGTATCCTCCGTCCGACAGAAAGCCCACTTTGCAGAACGTGGTCGCTACCGCAACCCTTGGGGCGAAGCTAGACCTGAAGCTCCTCTCTAGATCCGCGCGAAACACCGAGTATCGACCAAGACGCTTCGCGGCGGTGGTTTCGCGCTTTGAAAAGCCCAAAGCGACGGTGCTCATTTTTGAAACCGGCAAGATTGTCTGCACGGGCGCCAAGACGGAAGACGATGCCATCGCGGCCGCCAAAAGATGTTCGAAAATGGTCAGAGACAACTTGAAAATTAACTGCAAAGCAAAAGTATGTCGGCCTTCCTCCAAGCACGTCGCTTCCCTCTAGCGCGTGCACCCAAGAGACCAGGAAGAAGCGAGTGCCGCTCTCGACCCGCCCAGAGCGGGGAGGAAAAGGAAAGCAAGCGCGCGGACGGGGCCATACACACGCCGGCGCACACACACGCGCACATACGCACGCGTTGCGGTCAATCGCACTCTCTTTTGCACGCGCGGGACGGTCATACGCGTGCATGTGTGCACACGGTTGTGCGCGCGCGTGCGCTCTCATGCACGCAGTTGGCGAGGGGGAGAGGGGCGGCAGCTTGCGCGGTTCGGCGCGGCGCGTGGCTCGTCCCTTTGTCTGGAGGTCTCGTTTTCGACGATGACGCTTGCCCGGGGGGAGAGGAAAAAGGGCTTTTTTTTTTTTTCCCTACTTGCGTGCACGCATATACACGCCATTTGCACACATATTGCGGCGCGATCTCCGGGGTTTGTCCGGTCCGTCGCACCTGCTCGCACACACGCTCGAAAGCTCGCTTTCTCACTCTAGAATTTAGGAGTTTAGGATACAGAACATGGTCGCGAACTGTTCGATAGGATTTTTGATTCGCTTGGACGCGCTGGCGCTAGAGCACTCATCTTTTGCTCAGTACGAGCCGGACATGTTTCCGGGACTCATTTACCGGATGCAGAAGCCTAAGCTGGTGCTGCTGATCTTCGTGTCTGGGAAGATCATCTTTACCGGTGCCAAGTCGGAAGAGGACATTTTGACCGCGTGGAGCCTGATATATAGCGTCTTAGTACAGTTTCGAAAGGTGTCATAAAAAAACAAAAAGAGGTGTAAATAAACTTGTTCATAGCACATTTGAAAGGTCGCGTTTTTCATTCGTTTTTTTCCTTTTCTTCGGCGCGCCGCGTCGTTCTCTCTATCCGGACTCCAGGTCCAACAAGATGACTCGTTTGTGCTGGGACAAGAGGAGGGCGACGCCGCGTTGCTCGGAAATCCACACGCGAGACGCGTTGCAGTGTTCGATTGTGTCGCTGGACGTCACTGCCACCGAGTCGCCCGAGACGAACGGCCGGACCATGACGACTTCATCGAAGAAGTTGACAAGTCCGGAAGACGAGTTGACCTGTTCTACGTCGACTGGGTAATAGGGAGCGTCCGGAAGCTCGCCCTTCGACAAGACGCTCGAACATCTGGCTCCCTGAGCGGCCTTCCTGAACAAGAAGATGAACTGGCGCCCTCGGTAGTGCCTGCAATCCACCAGCGTCGAGGGCTGTTCGCTGAAATCCAATCCAGACACCTCGACGTGCGCATCGCCGCTGCCGTCCGGGGCGGGCCCCACGCGCAGCAGCCACAGGCCGGAGCGCTCGTCCAAGAAGGACAAGGTCGGGTAAACCGATTCCGGGTCGGAAAACAGCTGGAACCGACAGGAGTCGCCGACGCCGTCGAAACTAGTCAAGACAGAAAAACGCAGCATCGACCCAAAGGTGCGGGAGAAAGAAGACACGAGGGAGTCCAGCGACTCGCCCATTCGACGCTCAACCAGCTCCCATAAACCCTCGAGGGACGCACCGGAGGAAGGCAAAGCGAGGGAGTCTCGGTCGAAACGCGGCGTTTCGCGAACCGACGCGTCGTTTCCGCGAGTGATGGCGCATTTGATCACGTCGACCAGAAGTCCGCTTTGCAGGTACTCGCCCACCAGCTGTTCCGAGTGCGGTCTGATTGCGTTGTGCCCGCCGTCTTCGGGGTCGCCGTGGAGTTTTTTTGCCTTTTCCAGTATCCAGGAGAAGAACGCGTCGTAGAGCCGTTTCGCCTGCACCAGGGCGTTGACGAACTCGTCGCAGCAAGCCAAGAGTGCAGCGGCAGAATGGTTCAGAGACTTGGCGGTCTCCGGGTCAGGAGAGACGTCCAGGAACAGTCTTTTGTGTTTGCAATATCCCTCTAGGACGTTTAGGCGAAAAACGAGGCGCTCTACGGTCGCATACAGATGCTGGTTCACGAGATAAATCAGAGAGTCGCAGGAGGCGTCGACTCCCTTGGAGATGCGGTTCAAAAGGTTCGGCGGGCAAGAATGAGACAGATATTGCTCCAGCAAAGGAGACAATTGACCCTGCATCAACAGCCTCATAAAGTTGTTCTCCACCGCCGAACCACCGCGAATCCCTTCGTCAGGCAGCAGGTTGGACTCGAGCTTGTTCAACAACGAATCGTACGGAGAAATCGCCGTCTCCCATTCCTCCCCCATTTTTCTTATAATGGACCCGATTCGAAATTGCAAGTTCGATGACAAAATCAGCTGCCAAGACACGGCAAGTAACTCGCGGTGACTTCTCGGCAAGACTTTCGACTTCAAGATCACTAGCGAAACGGCGTGTGAAGACTCATCGCCTACGGACACAACCAGCGCCAGCGAAGACAAATCGCAAGTCCATTCTGCGGACAAAACCGAAATTTTTTTTTTTTCTGATTCAACATATTTTTTCAATTCAGCAACTTTCAATACTCCATTCATGTAAATTTCTATCAATCCAGTCGAATCCGCTATCAACAGCCAATTCGTCCTTTCAGGATGCTGCGACTCCAAACGCGTCACCGAAGATTCGTCTCCCTCATCACTCGACGTAAACAACTCCTTTCCGCGCACCTGACCGTCCGCGCCTCCAAACAACCTATCTCCTCTCGTGTCAATGTCCTCTAACCACCACAACGACGCCATTCTGTCGCTAACCACGCCGTCCCTCATCCACCGCTCCCCTTCCAATAACTCCTCCTCCTTCTTTCCCCCGTTCTCCGCGCATTCCGACCACACCATCAAACTCACCCCCGACCTCGCACTCCTGCGCATCGCACCCTGTCCCCACGTCCCGTAGATCAACCTGCCGCTCTCCACGCTCCAAATTGCGTAGTTCCCATCCGAAAAACCCGTCGCCAACCACCTCCCTTCCCCATCGCGGTGTCCATGTCAATTCTCTAGGCAGAAATAAAATAAAATAAAATCTTGTACGCACCGTCCGGCTTCCACGCCAACTGCACTATCCTCTCCTTGCTCTCGCTCGAGCCACTCCACAGCCTCTGCCAGTTCAGTCGGTGCACCATCACCACGTTGTCGACCGTCACCACGGCTACCAAATCCATGTTCCTGCACCAAGACACCAACTCCACCCCCACCCCCAGCGTCTTGTCACACAACACCGAAAACGACGACTCGGATGAAGATCTGTCCTGATCCATTCAAACGAGCTGTCTTGCCATACCGGCCGAAGAAAAATGCGCCTCCTCCCCTCACCGCTCTCTCAAAAAAAAAAAAAACCCCGCAAACACCCCAAAACCGTCAGAACTCACTCGGCCACTCAAAAGAAGCGACGCCGCCCCACTCGAAACACCCCCTTCGCAATGCATCACCCAATCAAGCCCCACCGGCAAACCAGCCGGAACCCTTACGATTAAGACCTAGACAAGCCAAGCGGCACCGAGCGAAAGCCCTAAACATTCGCGGACTCGTGCACGCCGAAGCGATCCGTCACTGTACCATTCTAAAAATCAAGCCCCGCGCGACTCACTCAGACCGCATTCGCGCAATGCGGCGTTCTGGATCTCGAAACGAGACAAAACCACCGGAAATGACCTCTTAAAAAAAACGCATCGACCACACCCACCGCCTCGCCCCCGACGACTCTCGCAAAGAAAACAACGACGAATCAGATCGCTAAACCTCCGACGACCGCTCGTCGTCGGTCAGAAATGATTATTATTGTATCGATGTACCAGAAAATTAAAAAAATCCCCCACGCCCAAATGGAGCTCGTATTCTGGAAATATGAGAAACATCAGGGACAGACCAAAATCACTTCGACAATGAACCAAATGAACTCCTTCCTCTTTCAAAAACAGAGACGACACATCGCAAAACATATCCCGGTAAAAAAACGTGCACAGGCTTTTCATAACTTTCCCTTGACACACGTAATTCTTGCACCATCGTATCGCGTCGAGCTTGCTCTCCACGATGACTCTTTCTCCTTCTGTGTCCCAAAATTTGTGCGTGCACACCCCTATAGTCAAAAAAAACACGCATCTCAACAACGAAATTTGCGCCGCTCTCATCGAGAAAAAACATTTCACAAAAAACCGATACGTGCACATACATCATAGCGGTCATCGACCTCCGCAAACACTCTCAGCCAATATATTATCCGCGTCTTGTTGAGCAACGGCTGCTACATTTTTGCGCATTGGAAAGAACAAAGCGTCCAGCCCTATAAACGTAAGACTTTTTTGTGTTGTTCAAACGCCTAGACCGAGAGGAAAAGCAGTAAACGTTATTCCGACTTGTGCGTGTGTCTCTGTATACCACTTGAAAGGTGCGGCCAACAAAGACTGCATCTCTTATTTTAGAAGGCATCAATTATGATAAAAAGAAAATCAAGCTTGGATTTGCACATGCTTAACTTTGTACTGATATTTTTGTCAAAGAGACTAAGTAGCACGCTCCCACTCGCTTCCTTCTTTCATCAATCAATCCTAGATCATGTCTTTCATATCGCTTGTGGGCTCTCCTCCGGACAGCGAGAGCTCCCCGCTTCTCTCTTCAACGCAGGCAGACGATGAAAAAACGCCTACCTTGCCTCACGAGCCCGGCTTGACCACGGATATATCTGCACAATATGCCAAAGAAAAGGCGTCCGTAGCAAAGAATACCGAGCACATAGTAGTTCTCTATAACCGAATTCTAGAGCTATCAGAATTCTTCGCAACGGAAAAAGACACACAAAAAATGAGGGCATTGATGTACGTCATCTTTTTGAAGGCATATGTTAGCGCCCAGACCAGTTGTCGCAAACGTGTATCGATAAGCGAAAACTCATCTGGTACTGACTTCGAAACCCGTATTTTCCGTTTAAAACTTCCACTTTAGCTCGAAGAACATCGAAGCCGCAAATGAAGTTGCAAACAATATACGGACGAGCATTGCCAAGCTCGGCCGTCTGAATGTTGGGACAGAGCAAGAAAAACGAGTACGATTGTGCGGGGACTCTGATGCTTAGGGAGAGAATCGGAGCATCTATGCGTCTGCTAACATATGTCAAACTCTAGGAAAAAAAACAGTACATTGGAAAGTTAGAACAGACTTTTTCTCGCTTTTTCGTTGAGTTCCGCCAACGCACAGCCTGGATCGAAGAGCAGATGAAATCTCCTCTTCCTGGCGCCATCAGAGTCGGTGATGGGGACGGCTCACTGAGTACTAGAGAGACAGGATCTGAAGAAGATACGATGGCTCTGTTAAGAAAGCCCAATGCTTCGGATTTACAGTTAATTGAAGAAGTCGATTATCAAAGTATCCAGATCAACGAGCGCGATGAGGCTATTAGAAAACTACGACGAGAAATGACAGAAGTACACAACGTTTTTCATGACCTAGCAAATCTTGTCTCAGAACAAGGTGAATTGATCTTCGACATTGAAAGTCATATCGAAAATTCTGAACTCAATTCATCAAAGGCGACCGCAGAAATAAGGGCTGCACAAAGATATCAGAAAAAAGAGAGCAGCAATCTATGCGTTTTCACCGTCATCATTCTTGTCATCATCATCATTTTGGTATTGATTCTGGTTCTTGTGTTCAAAGTGAAGTGACTAAAGAATTTTTATAAGAGGCACATAGTGAGCTTTTATGACCTTGTTCTCGAACAATTTATTCGCGTCGCCCAAAGTCGAGCCAACGCATGTGGCTGTCGCGGAAAGCAACATAAAAAAAAAACAGCAAAAAACGTTTTATAAAATTTAGCGCACATCAGATATGAATAATAGCCACGTATTCGACAAATTTACATATGTGTTGTGCGCACCCGTCGCCACCTTAGCTCTCTCTCTGGAACTTCTGCTAGAGGCACCGACTTTTGCGGTGTTTTTCTGCCTTTGGAGGTATACAGTTCTTCCAGCGTTCTGACGTACGCCTTGACCTGTTCATCTCTTGAGGACTCGACTCTTTCTATCTTTGCCCAGGTTCTGACGTCGTCTCTTTCGTCAATGTTCAGGTGTCCCAACGTGATTCGGTTGTTCACGACCGTTTCCAGAGTAAGCGTATAATATCGCAATAGTTCTACACACTGAAAATTTGACATGTATAATTCGACGGCGTCGGACAAGTTCAACCTCTCTTGGAGGGCATTGGTGACTTTCTCGACAAATATGTGAAGGCACCGTTTGTTCAGCAGAGGCTTTGCTTGAATGACAAGTCTGAGAGTAGTACCAGGCTCAAATTGTCCGACGGCGTGGTCCAAAATTAAATCTAAAATTTTGAGTGATACATCGAATGCGTCGTCTGCCATTTTTTTGCTCTGGAAGACGCACTGTTCCATTTCGTCTAAAGGTAGGTATTCAAACCCAAAGATCTCGCGCGTGTTATGATAGGCGACAAAAATGCCTGACATATCCCCGATACGGACTTGGAAGATGTTGCGCAAAAAGGCTGAGCGAATCATATCGTAAAATTCTCTTTCGTAGGAGTGCGTGGGTCCTGTCAGTTTTGAGAGTCTGTAGTTGATATGGAGGGAAGGATCGTCTCCTGGAAAGATACGAATGGGGTTGGTCGCACGGCTTTTCAGGTCGAAAATACCAACTTGTTTGTCGTAGCAATCGAGTTGTGATCGAAGCAGGAAGTTTCCGCGGTTCATGTAATTGTATGCTTCAGGTTGGTCCGACATTTTAGCTTGAATGCAGGAGGACTTCAGAAACGCTTGTTCGAACATTTCTTGATTCATGGTGATCATTCGTTCGTAACTCTTGCCCAGATCGGACAAGACAGTATTTTTGCATTCTGGTTGGTATTTATCGATTGAGTAGATGCCGTCCTGCGGAATCAGAGTCACCGAGGCGGGGATGTGTGCGCTTGGGGGAAAGCGCGCCGTTTGTGCCTGAAAGTAGTCTGAGAGATTGTGCAAATTCGTGGGACGAAAATTGGACCACAGATGGTATATGTGTGTTAATAGATTTGAGACTGAGGAAGTTGAGCCTTTCCATCTGACAGACAAGGAGAGTGCGAGTCTGTGCAATTTCTGACGCGAGGAGAGAAGAAGCCGTTAGTCACGCGATATGTGCGCGGGATTCGTGAGAAAACCCCATGGTGCTCTCCTCTACCTGAGGGTGCGCTTCTTGCACAGCATCTGAAGATGGCCGAGCTCGGCGCCGTCCGATGCTATCGTGCATGAAAGGGAAAAAAAAGTACGCGTTTGTGGAAAAAAAACCATCGAGGAACAGAAAGCTGATCGGCTTGCCCTTTTGAAAGAATAGACAGGATGTCGAGAATAGAGGCTACTTATTTTTTGGCGTACCTGGTCTTTACTTGTAGTTACGAAGGCTGGCATCAAATTGTAGTCGATTTCTGACGGATGGTGAAGTCGTCCCACATAAGACGAAAAATTGTATTCCTTAGTGACAGGGTTTCGGACATAATGTACGCCCGGGGATTCCAGGACACGTTCCAGTCCATGGTTTAAAGTGGCTATTTTTGCGCGATTCTCAACTTGTAAGTAAGTAGATGACAGAGTTTTAGAAGGGAGCTCGAAAAACCCATTTTTTTCGAGGTGCTCAACTGTGAGGTTTGGGTGAAAGAGCTGAGGGGTTCGAGGTGGCAAGCAATGTCTACGGTATGGGTAGCCAGAAGAGGTATTTCTAGGTATACGGGATTGGACGTAGTCTTTTGATAGGTCGTGTTTGTTTGAGGATGATGCCTTCGACCACCGGATGAAGCCAGGTGCCGCGTAATGCATCCTAAGTCCACCACTCAGTAAAGCGTTTTCAAAAAAAAAAGATTAAAAAATAGTCGACCGTTTTTATTAAGGTATTCATCGTCAACTATGATAGAAGCGCTCAAGAAACACTCAGTAATCCCGGACGTCATCGGGCCGTCCGAGCCAAAGCATTTGCTTAAAGTCTCATACGGAGGAACAGAACTCAGTCCAGGGGACACACTCACTCCGACTTTGTATGAAACAACGCGCGTCTGAACCTTAAACAAATATGCCACACACTCGTCAGCTCACACTTTCCCTTGTTCTGCTGCACTAGCGTACAAAACAGTCCGTCTCTGAGCTGGCCATCCAACCAAGACACACTGTACACGATGATGATCATCGATCCGGATGCGCCATCACGATCCAACCCGAAGAATGCGCCGTGGCTCCATTGGCTCGTTGTCAACATCAAAGGAAGCGACATTTCGACTGGCAATACAGTCGCTTTTTATGTAGGCTCCGCCCCCCCGGAAGGCAGTGGGTTGCATCGCTACATCTATCTGGTATATGAGCAGTCCAAGCTCATTGAAGGTCTCGACCCCTTGAAGATTGACCAGCGACCTAGGTGGAACTACAAAGGCTTCTTGGATGCCCACCAACTAAAACAACTAGTGGCCTGCAACCTCCACCTCAGCGAATACGATGACTATGTTCCAATCGCATATGAGAAGCTGAGGTCATGAGAACCAAGTGCATAGGACAGCACCTTGTAGAAGCCATCCACACAAAAAAATCGTCCTTAAACTGTGTGTGTGTTTTTATTACACATAAAAAAAAGGAAATTGTACCAACGAAGCGTCATTGATGCAGTCTTTTTTGTTCAACTTACAAGAAACAATTAGCTAAGCGTGAATCTTGTTTCAGAGCCTCGGATCCTGTGATATGTGAAGACACTCTTTTCTGACGAAGTTTCCGTCTGCGTGCTTCGAAACATGTTAATTCATCAAATGCGTGTTGTCGCAGAACAGAGTGTGCAACGTCTTTTTCGACGAGGCCCAAAAACAGCCGGGGTTCGGAGCTATTTCACATCGGATGCCTTGCGGATTCTGTATTCGTATGTTTCTGGGTTGGAGATTGCGCCTCAGCGCTGGTCGGATTTTGTTTTTTTTTTTCTAAAAACTTAACTTTTGTCGCGTGCACGTTCGGCTCTGGCACCTGAAGGCGGGCCGCACTTGCAGAGAGGACCGTTAAAGAAGGTTAGACGGTACACCGTGGACGCTCGAGCCAGTGAAAAAAAGGCTATGTCTCACAATTTTTTTTTTAATAGACGTTCGGCTCGGCGGCGCTCGTGTATCAGAGGACTCGGCGTTAGTGCTCGATCTGCTGGGAGATGTCGACAGATACGTTCAGTGCAAGCGTCTGGAGAACATCCAAAAAATCCTCGGGAAGAACTACGATTTGCAAGGTCGAGAACAGCTTTTCTCTTCTATGGTCGAACAGTATTTGGCATATGGCGGAAAACCTAACGAGACCATCGTGTATGCCCTTCTAAAATCGAGCAACTCTAGCTTTGGGCAACGTGGACTCGACCTTTTGACTGAGATTGTTTCGATGAAAACTACTGAAAACTCGAAAAAATCTTCGAACAACCCTCCGTCTCGCGCGGACGAAGGTCAAGACAACCCCAGAAATCTAGCTATGCGTCTTATACAAAATACTGAACTCAGCACTCGTCTAATTCAAATTTTAATGGAAAGAAAAGAAAAGGTGTTATTAGAGCAATTGCTGAATCAATTCGCGCTTCCAGCGGATTTTCCGGCGCCGATATTTGATCAACTTTTTGAGATGGTCGACAACGTGTATTCCCCAGATTTTCTGCACAGAATCGCCGGGTCTAAACTGGACTCCTTTCTATCATCTAAATTTGACTTGAAAAGCCACCATCTTCTTGCGCGAATCATCCGTCAATTGCCCCCTTTCAAGCATCGCCTTCCTGAAACCGTGCACAAGGCGATTCTCCATTGGTGCGACAGCGCTCCGGACTCTGAAACTCTCTACGCGCTCCTACAAATCGTCGACTGGAAGGCCTGTCGAGCAGTCCCCGGGCGACTGCGTCTGGTACACCTAATGACCAAGCACGATGACCCCGCGAATCTAGGAGAATACCTTCTGTGCGTGGACATGGAAAACACCGATTGGACTCCGCGGCAGATCGCCAAAACCGTTGCTTGGATCTGGAGCAAACAACAATTCCAACTTGTACTCGATATTTTAACGGCTTGGAAATTGGAGTATTTATCAGATCACATTGAAATTTACCTGAAATTTCTGTTAGATGTCCACAAAATTTCTCCTGAAAAGAGTTTTTTGGATTTGTGCGCCGTCTTAAGTCGAGCGAGCGGCACGAGCGCCTGTTCGCCCGACCGGCTATTCCAGCTATACAGAGTGGACAGTACGACATGGAACCTATCGCGTGCATTGCCGGAGTCTTTGGCGATACTGGTTTTGGCGAGGTACCCCTTGGAGGCGTTTGACGGTTGGACGATACGGCAGCAAGACGAATTTTCCACACATTTTCCTCGATTTTGCGCCTTGTTTCCTCGGAGCATCTCCTTTGGACACTGGGGCGCGTACCTGTGCTTGTTGCTTCGACAAGCAGCGTGCTGGCCAATCTTGTGTAGGAACATCGACGAGTTCATTGCTTCGTGGTTCTTGCACAGGCGTCAGGAGCTGAGGCGGAACGACAGGACGCTGCTCGATCGAGCGTTGGGCGAATTGGCCGAGCGCTGTTGGGAGAGTGGTCGACACGCTACGGCGATCAACCTGATGAGCATTCTGCGTTATGGCACGTCAAACGACGGCAACTCGCCTGGAGCGGAACTGTCATTGAAAGACGCACAATTGCCATGGCAATTAGCCGTTAGAACACAATCTGATTCAGTCCGCTCTTCTATAGATCGGAGCTTGCTCGAGTCTTCTGTGTTGCGCATGTCTTCTTGCAATGCGGCGATCGCGAGTTTGGGGCTCAGGCTCGGGTTGAATGCGATGGTGTTGAACCACGAGCGAGAGTATGCTGAGTTCAAGGCGAGAGACATTGAGCTCGCGCGGCAAGTTTGGCATTTGGTGTCGAAGATTTGGAAAGTTATGATGTTGAACCATGAGCGACTCGAAGTGCATTCGGCGAAGACCATTCTCTGGTTGTTGAAGACATTGGAGCCCGAAAACATGAGCGAACTGATTCTTTTGATTCAGATGGCTGAGCTCGCCGAAATTTGGCTGCCAGTTTCGACCTATCAGATTGACGGATGTTTACGGTACATGTACGAGAGGTCGTTGCTGGTCGATGGGTCGAGCATATTTTGCGGAAGAAGGGGTAACGATTGGATCACCAAGCTCTCATCTGAGTGTCTGTCGAGACGTGATGCCTTTCGATTTTTGCTGCGCTGTTTTGGATTCGCTGGCCGCGCTGCCGACGCGATCCAGTTGTTGAGGCAACAAACTTCGAACCATTTAAGTCGACGAACCATCACGCAAAAAGACATCCATGCCTTCCTGGGCCAATGCCTTCGACGGAGGGATTTGTGCGCTGCTCGCCAATTTGCTGAAGGACTCAGTGACCTTGTCGAAGACCAGCAGGCCCTATTCGTCTACATGGTCACCTTTTTTGGACGATGCGGTGATTTAACCGCTGCGTATCAATACCACACACTTATTCGTGACGAACTGTCGTTTTTAAGCGGGTCTCTTGCCCTCTTGGACGCCATTTCTTCGAATCGCTTGGCCGCGGTGGAAGCTCGGAAGGTGAGAGCAAAGGTCGTGTCCCCAGAGCTGCCCGCGAGCGACAAGAAGGCGTTGATACACCAGTTTTTGAGTAGTCTCTTCGACATGAACACCAAGCGGCTCATACAAAAAATGCCTTAGTGATCTAAAAATAGAGTGAAGTCTCATTTTGGCAGCGACATTTGGTGTCCGTTGCGTTTTCACGTTTTTCTAGATCTTGTTTCCAGTCTAGGAGATGCGCTTGCCTTTCTGCTAGCGTTTGCATGCGAATGCGGTTGAGTTGTTCCTTGATTTGTGCTCGCTTTTCGAGCGCTTGGGCGCATTCGTGGCGACCTTGGATAATTGTCGACCAAACGCCGGTTGGGGGGGTCCATTGCGTTGGATCTGCGATAGACGTCGTGTCCGGGTTCACGGGAATCGTAGGCGCCTCTCGGTTCCAGACGGAGAGGTCTGAAGACGGACAGTAACGACTGGTCGAGTCCGGCATCTCTTCGTCTGCAACTCGAATTGGCGGCGCATCGGGCTCTCGCGTGTATGGTGCCCTTTCAATGCCGCGTTTCCGGAGAGGCTCAGCACGAGTCTCGGCGAGACTGGAGGGCGAGTCGCGAACATTCGAGCTGCCGTCCTCGTTCGAGGTCTGCGACGGTTCGTTCAATAATTGATCACCTTCAAAAATGGTTTCTGCCGCTTGTTTGGGCTCTGCTACGCTCTGCTCGGCGCTTAGTTTGCTTTTTTTGTCTCTGCTTTGAATTCTGACGACGCGGCGTTGGACGTCCGTGGCCATTTTCATGCACTTGTCTTCGTCGGACAGCCATTCTTGGAACCTATCTAGGCATTTTGCATAATAAGCGTCATCCGGTTTCTCGACCTTCTTGCTGGTCAACACACCTCTTTTGAGCGCCATGGCTCTTTGACTAGCTATCCAGTTGTCCAGCTTTACTCTGAGCGAGAACTCGTCTTGGCCGTATTTTTTCTGCAAAAAGGGCCCCACATGGTGTTTCCAAAAGTCCGACTTTCTCAAGCTGGCGCTCTGGTAGTAGTGCGACGAGTACTCGAACACATAGCAAAAGAACCTTTGCCAGTAGATCTGCGATGGGGTCGGAGGGGTTAGCCATCAAAGGGTCCCTCGGATTTCTGCTCGCAGCGTGTGCGTGTGTGCACGTGCATTTGTGTATAGGGAAGGTATGAAGCGGGGTCGCTCGCCGGAGGGGGAACAGCGAGAACACGTACGCGTAGGTGGCTGGTTTCCTTGTGGGCGTCTTTGAAGGCGGCTTTTGGTCCTTTTCTCTTTCTGGGCGGCGAGGTGTAATCGCTCTGTTCCATACACGCATCCAGGTTTGTGTGGGCATAGGCGGGCGACAGACATGGGGCGGGTCGTGTGTGCGTGAGACATATGAGCGGTTTTTCTCTCGTTTTTTTTATTTTGCCATTGTGTTCAGTGGCTGAAGGGCGTTTTTGCGGAGCGAGAGGGGTGCGAGTGCAGAGAGAGATGTCCGTTGGGGCGCAGCCGGCGGTCAGTGGTGGGAAGTGGGCAAATGCTGGTGAGAGAGGGGGGAGAGTTCCGGGTCAGGCGTTGGTGGAAGAGTGTGGTATGGAGAGCGGTTAAGAAGAGGAAAAGGAAGGGAAAACTAGTGACTAAGTTTTTTTTTTGGACGTGAATGGAAGAAGTGGACGCGGTCAAGGCATTGATAGAGGCCGATGCAATAATGAGGGAGGAGCTGCACGACGAAGACTTGGATGGCGTGGACGACGCGGAGTTGCTGAGCGAGCTATCGAGGCTGCAGATGCAACTGGGAGGGAAAGTGACAGAGGAAGCATGCGCAGGAGATGAGGAGCATGGATCTGAGGGCGGGGATTGGCCAAAGAGCGAAAAAGAAAACCGATCGGAGGAATACGAGGAAGATGAGGAAAAAAATTTAGACGAATTTATAGAAGAGGCGAGTGAGCTAAATTACGCATCAGGTCGTCAGCAAGCGGTCGGGGTCGAAGAAGTTTCTGCACCGTTCGCAGATGGGATCAAAGAGTTGATACGGGTGGACGAAAGTGAGAGCAGACAATATTTTGCGCCTGCGTGGTACAGTAAAGGCGAAGGCAAAAGAGAACTGGCCGTATCTAGAGAGGTATTGTTTGATTATATTGAGTACATGCTGGAGAGACAGATCGTGGAACGTCTAGAGGATGCGGTCAGAGCGAAAAACGCCAAGCAGAGCGAGGAATTGTTGAAGTTCTTGGAAGCAAAAAAAAAATTACAGTACGATTTGTCGGTGGTTCGACTGGCAAGAAAAGAAGAAAAGTGCCCGCCTCCCAAGTACCACGTAGAACTGCAAGAATCAAAAATGGAGGTTGTAAACGAGGACTTGTCTAGCCAAGAAATGGAAATATGCATTCGTCGGTTAGTTGACATGAGGTCCGCAGATAAAGAATCATTTTTTGCAACATGCGAATTTTTTTACCCTGATTCCAAGTCTCTGAAACACTTGGAAACGCCAATTTCAAAGGCCTGTTTATCTCCCGTGTTCAACTATACTTCGAAGGTACGAATCGATCGAGGTCATGCCCTCGAACGCCTCATACGTAGGAAAATTGTCTTCAAAGTGTACAGACCGTCTTCTTGGTTTCTGGGTCGTCCGACCATCGTAGGAAGGTCTGAGCTGAAAATAAGCGAATTGGCGGAGAGGGTGCAGGTGGAGGCCCTGCTTCCTCTGGTCGACGAAGGGCCCCTCCGCCAGGTTAGAGGAAGTATCGACGTGGCAGTTAGACTCAGAATACCCGTCTGCAAAAAACAGTGGGTGTACTCCGAAAAAAAAGTGCTGGTCATAGACCAACACTGCTTCGAATCATGCGGATTCGATCCGTCTGAGAGCGCTGCAAAACAGGTGGTTCAGGACAATTCCGAGCCTCAAGTGTCCAGTTTTCCAACACCCGAGCCTCCAGTATCCAGTTCTCTGAATTCCAGTTTTCCAGTACCCAAGCCTCTGGTATCCGGTTCTCCGAATCCCAGTTCCCCAGACTCTGACATTTCGGCCGACCATCGCTCTCTTAATTGGATTGTAAGCTATGCGGTGCTGGATTCTATTCAGTCCAGGCTTCTCAATCAGATGCGTCAGCAGAGTGCCTCTTCCAGCGCTCATCCGGACGCGCAGCAGCTTCAAACACAGCTCCTCCAGGTCCAAGCAAAGATGCAGCTCATCGTCGTACAAATTCAGCGGGGCATCCTCACGCCTGAAAAATACCGCGCGCTTTTGGAGGAAAAAATACGCGCTGAGTTGCAGCTCGCCATCTCGCTTAAGGCTCGGGGACGAGAACCCGAGGCCAGACTTGCGTTGGGCAGGGCCAAAATAATGCAAAAAGAAATAGAAGAATGAGTGTCTGTCCCGCAGCGCACACGTTCACGTTTGGCTCGTACGTCGCATCGGTGCTTATTTTGGCAGTTGGTGTAGGCAAATTCCGGTGCCGATCAAAGAATGTTGTGCAGACGGAACTCGATGCGGCTATTTGCAATATGTAAATTTTTTTTTCGAATCGATAAATTTTTTTTTCCTAAAAAAAAAAATCATCTCAATCGTCATCCATCAGTCACTGCTGAGCAGACCCTATTTGGACACCAATTTTTCTCTGACCGGCACAAGATGGTACGGTTTTATCTTCGAGCGCCCAGTGCTGCGCTCCGGTGAATTTAACGGGTCCGCGCTCCGTCGATTGCGGATTCATCTTGCTCGGGCACTTTTCGCCTCAGCGTTTCGCGCAAGCACTGGCGCAGATAGGAGGGCGAATCTGAGCCGCGGCCATGTGCTGGGTGCTTCCTATTTCTCGAAATCTAATTTTTTTTTTCAAGGGTCGCGTTCGTACCAAAACCGTGAAAAAGGCGGCTCGGTTGATAGTGGAAAAGTACTACACCGAGCTGACCACGGACTTTCCCACTAACAAGAGGATATGCTCAGAAGTCGCTCTGATTTCCTCCAAGAAGACCAGGAACAAAATCGCTGGGTTCGTGACTCATTTGATCAACAGAATTGAACGTGGCCCCGTCCGTGGAATTTCCTTGCGCCTTCAAGAAGAAGAGCGCGAGCGCCGAGAAAACATCATTCCAGAGCGTTCTGTAATGGAAGACAGGGTAGCCAGTCTTCAGGTGGACAAAGACACCCTATCTATGCTCGAAAAAATGGGGATCACAAGCGTTCCAGAAACGCCATCTTCGATCTCTAACCAACATGGACAGTACCATAGCTATGGACACTTTCACAGTATGAGAAGGATGAGAGAGCGCAGACAAAGAGATCGAGACGAAATTGATTTTTCGGCTAAAATGCATCGCCGAGAACGTCGATACACGCCTGTCGCAACTGCACCCCCCGTCGCAACAACGTCGGAGCCCGCCGCAGTCCCCGTCACCGAATAAAAAGAAAGTTAATGCAAATACATATATAGATGAGTCGTTTCTTCCATACCAAAAAAAAATTTTCTTTCTAGTTTTTATCATTTTTGTGTTCCATGAAGGCGTTTCGAAAACTCTTTCCTGGCGACTACTACAGAAAGTTTTTGATACAGGACGTTCGTCCGGATGGGCGCTCGTTTATGAATCTGCGAAAAACAACTATTTCTATCGGTACGAATTCTCTTTTAGCCGACTTCGCGCTTTTTCCAATCATCTCTCTCAAACGATCCGTCCTTCAGGTGCTCTTTCCTCTGTCTATGGATCTGCATTTGTCACGCTGGGGAACACATCCGTCATATGCGGCATTCGAGCACGGACAGGAATCGTCCCAAACGCCCCATCTAACACGAGCGTTTTTGACTCGCAGCATCTCGTCATCAACGTCGACATGCCGCCTCTCTGCTCGCCAAACATTCAAAAGGGGAAGCACAGCGATCTTGCCTATTATACCTCTAGCGTTCTGAACGGCCTCGCAGCTAATTTGCTCGACACATCCAATCTGAAATATGCCAACGAAAAAAAATCATTGGTGGCTGCCTGGTACCTTTACGCGGACATCTACTGCGTGGATTACGACGGGAACATCCTAGACACCGCCTTCATTGCTCTGTTGGCCGCCCTATTCAATGTCAGACTCCCGCCTATCCAATTTCAAGAAGACGGAGAACTTTGTGTGAGCGGGTATGCATCCGATAGACGGATCCGACTCAATTTTACGCACTTTCCCATCTCTCTCTCCTTTTGTCTATTCGACCAATACGTGCTTGCAGATCCGAACCTCGAGGAAGAGAGTCTTGCCGATTGCTACCTGACTCTCGTGTACGACGAAAAGAACATTCTGTGCAGTTTGATTAAGTCCAGTATCGTACAGATTTCTGATCAGCAATTAGATTCGTGCATGGAACAAGCCAAAAGTAGAGCCGCGCAAGTGCTAGCACTGATAAAACAGGCCAATTCTGCTAATTTCTCCTATTTCGAACCAATTGAACTCTTTTTTTTTTACATTCTCGTTGACGACCCGCTTCAGCATTTCTCATAGTTTCCGCTCTGTTCGAAATGCTTGAACCGTAGAAAGGAAATTGTGCAACAGCGCAAATCATCTCCGAGCTCTTCTGCGCTCCGAACCAATAAGTGAAGCCTTAGCGTGGACATAGACGACAGGCATCTTTTCTGACTCGAAACCTCAGCTGAGCATTTATAAAGGGTGTAAGGCTTTGCGCTATTTTCGGGAGGTGTCGAAAACAACCTCTTGGGTCCCTTGTTCTACTCGCATAGTCAGTTTAAACGCCTCAAAGTTAATTTATAATTGAGACTAACTTCTGTTGTTCCAGTCAGCTTTCAGCGCTGCATCTCGGAAAAGTGCTTCGGTGACCGTTTCGGTTTTTGGGACCTGCCCGCCGTCTGCAAGCGCGCGCAGACGCACTTACCGTTCGAGTTTTTGCTCTTCCAACAAAAAAAATTTAACCGGGGACGCGTCGATTGTACTTTTTTTTCGCCAAAAATTTCTGCACACCTGTTCCATTGTCCGAGAAAACACATTTTTCCAAGGTTCTACTTGTTTCTCGACCGCAATGGACGAATTCGACAAGTACGTAACAGCAGAAGACCTGGCGTACAATGAAGAACTACAGAAATTCACGCTTTTGTACACAAACAAAACAGTCACAGCAAGCTTTCAGAGCAGATTCTCAAAACAGTCGAGGAGTTTCAGGCAATTTTCGTGCGAATTTTCTATATCAGAAGAAATGCAGAGTTGGATTCGAACGAAATTCGCCGAAAGATACAGGTGGGTTGCTTTATACAAAGAAAATGCCTCGCGCATCACACTTTGCGGTTCTAACATTTTTTTAAAGAATTTGTCGCAGGAGCTCCAAAGGCTCGACAATGACATTACCATACTCCGAGAGAGACAGGTGCACTTGCTGGAGAATGGCCTGCATTTAGAGGAGATTGGCTTGCCGCGCGATTTCGTCAGCTCGAAAAGTACGCCGATTCCACGTTTTCCGCACACATTTGACAGTTTTATTGAAAGTTTTTTTTTTGACAGTTAGGCGATATGAAACCGACCAGGACGTGTTGATGAGGGACGCCTATTCCGCAAGAGAGGAGGACTCGGCCGTGTACAGCGAGGCAGATAAACTGCTGGAGAAGAGGATTGGCTCGAAGTTCATGAGGACGAGCACCACCGCTCCTCTTTGCGAGCAGACACCCAAGAAGAAGTGGGGATACCTCCTGGATATGTTCAGGGAGTGGAAACAGGAAACGAACCTCGCCAGTGGGTGGTACATTTCGGAGACGAAAATAGAGGATATCGTGGACAAGGAGATCGCGAAGATCCGAAGCGTCGTTTTTTCCCTAATTCAGAGCAAGACGTTGTCCGAAGAGGAGTCCAGGTTGCTCTCTCTGTTGCAGGCGAGGCTCAAAAATTTGTTGCAGATAAAGAGGATTTTGTCCGACGCCAAATAGGAGTGGGAGTTCCTGCGTTGTCCCGGACAAGAGGGTATACAGGGGTTGACAAGTACGAACAAATAGTCTCGTGCAGGATGAGATGCTGTACGCGTCGTACCGGATAAGAAGCTATGCAGAGGTTGACAGGTGTGAATAATATATATATATACATATGTATTTTTATGTGTTTTTTATTGTGGGCTGTCTAATTTTCTTTTTTTAGAGTCAAAATTAGGGGAATTTTGTGGGGAATTGGATGGGTCAGGCGATGGGTAAGGTGGAGATCTGCGCCTGTCACTGTGATGCGGAGAATGTGGCGCATTGCCGGGGGGAGTGGGTGGAGGGGACGAGGAGTGGTGTCTTCTCGGTGGTGACTGAGAAGTTCGCTTGGTTCTTTTTGGAGATGGAGGCGAGTTGGACTGTCTGGATCTAGGGGAGAGGTTAGAAGTGGTCTGTCGTCGGCGTGGGGGTGAGGGCGATGGGCTGGGGCGTCGGTAGCGCTGACTGCTGTTGGGGGATGGGGAGCTTCTTCTGCGATCGGAAGGAGATGGACTGCTTTTAGGTCTCCGTGGAGATGGCGAAGGACTGACATTGGAGGATCTTCTTCTGTCGGAACTGGGTGGAGACCTGGAAAAGACAGATCTTTGAGAAGGTGTGGCGCTATTGGGAGAGAAATGTCGGCCGGGCGGAGACACGGAATGATCGCGATGTCGAGGTGACGATGAAAAGTCATCTGGCGGCTCAGGTCGTCTTCTCGCTGGAGAAGGACTATACGGGGGCCGACGAGGAGGTGGGATGGGCGATCCACGTCTCGAACTGCTGTGTCTGCTCGGCGGAGGTGATGGACTTCTTCTATGTCTGCTTGGTGGTGATATGCTTCTCTGGTGTCGACTAGGTGGCGGCGGAGAATAGCGAGAGTTGCGGTGTCTCGAACTGCTGACGGGAGACGGCGAATAGTAGCGTCTGTACCCAACGCCATTCCCAGCAGATGGAGAAAATCTTCTTCTGTCGGGTGAGGGTGATCTGCGCCTATTAATAGGAGAGGGACTTGTTCTACGCCTGCGACTTGCGCTTGATGGAGGACTCCATCTCCTTCTACCACAGGAACTATCGTTGATAGGAGAAGGACTCCTGCGCCTAGAAAACGGGGGAGATCTGGATCTGGATCGATAATATTCGGGCGATCTCGAGTGAGAATAATACCGATGGCGCTGGATCTTTGAAGATCTTCTTATTGGTGATCTTGAATCTCTGCCCCTCCTCAAATATGGTCCCTCTGGGCAATATCTTGCCCAGTGTCCAGACTGGCTGCACTTGAAACAAATGTTTCGGTCTTTTTTTTCAAAAGGACGCGTGAGTTAATAGAAAGGAAAAAAAAACGGTCCTTCGTCCAATCGTATGCAAAATATCACGAAAAAAAAGCCGTTACGGTTAATCTGCCTTTCTTGTGTTTTGAAAAAACCGTTCTCTTGCACTCACTCCTTTGTCCGCACGGGAGGAAGAGAGACACGGTACGCGCTGGGGATCCATGACTGGACTTTTCGAGTCACGCCCTTTCTGCGATGCCAATCTCAACCTTTCTTCACTTCATACGCGTTCCCCTCGCCTCTCTCGCCGGTCACAACTCAAAAATCAACGACCACTCTAAATATTCACAGGCATACACACATCACACGCAATCACAATGGGCTGGCCAAAATCCACTCTACTAGCTAAAAAACGGTGACGAATTGTGTACAATGATGGCTTTTAAAATGCTTGGACATTCTCTTCTTGTTTCATACCTTTCGGGTCTCTAAATCCAGCTGCGAATTCTATTCTTATACGAGACCCTTTCCAAGTGTAATCGTTCAACTCTCGCACGGCCTCTTCGGCCTTTTGTCGGTCTTCCATTTCCACAAACGCAAAACTGCGAAATGGCTTGTACTCAGAGGAGACTACACGGCCATATTGAGAAAACAGGTTTTCGATGTCTGTCTGGTCAACGTTCCTTGGTAAATGCCCTAGAAACACAGGCGGAAGAAGTGCGCCCGAGTCAAATTTTTTTAAACCGAAAAGTCAGAGAAAAAATCGCATTTCTGCGGGCACAATCCAACCAATCAGGTTATCTAAATTCAAACATACACAAAAAACGTACCTACATAAATTTTATTCTTCTCGTCTGGCGGCATGTCGACGAACAGAGCATAAAAAAAAGAATTCGAAAAATTTTCCCGATAACATTTTTAACTTGATAAAAAAAAAAAATCATGCCGAGGAAAAGTCCATATCACGTGCTATTTTCCTGATATAAGAAACCAGTCCTCAATCAGCGTCCGCCCTTCGACATAATCTCGTACTAACCCTTCCAGCCTTGCCAAAAAAACCTTCAATTCATATCTCTATATTACATATATGATGGCCTTTTATTTTTTTATAAATACTCAGGACCCAGTTACTTCTTAGACAATTGTGATTCATCTAACGGCGAGCACATCACAGATAACAGTGCTAAAAGTCCCACCATGCGCGCAGTATTTGACTTCCATGTTCGAATGCTTCTGATTCTCTTTTCTCTTAGGCCAAACTCGCGCCCATCCCAACACTCGATTCCGATGCTGCGACACCTCGGGGCAAAACCTCCATTCGCAATGAAAAGGCCACTGGAGTGATTCGTCCAAAAGGTCAGCATGCCATCAAATTTTGAAAAAAAAAAAAACGAACCTTTCAGCTGAAATGCCGTTAAGATGCAAGACCTGTTTGAATTTTGCAACATCGCTTAAAGGTACCAACCTTGATGAATAATTTTTGCATTCAATATACTTTTTTTTGAAAATGCCATAACATATGTCAATTTCGGATTTGTCGCCATAGCGATCCGTCAATATGACATTCTGGCGAATAGCAAACTTTCCAGAATCTCTAAAAAACTTCACTACTCTCTCTTCAAATTGCTTCCCTGCATAATGACTTGATAAACCCTTTAAGCGTCTGTGCCTCCGGAACCTATATTGAAAACACCGGCCAAACATGACCAAAATGAGTCCCAATATGCGCCAACAGACATATATCGTCTGTCACCTTCTTTCAATCAAAAAAAAATTAACTTTTTTCAATCACGACAAAAACATTTGAACCTTCTCAATTATGAGCTATTTAGGAACGTGGCAACTCAAAAAACTTGTACTTAGCTACTGTCCAAAAGGCGGATCAAGCGCAGGAATACGGTACGCGCCAAACAAATTTGTCGGCTCCGATTCGCTCTACCTATATTCACACCTGCCTTTCGACACCTCTCTTTTATACACATCTCCAAGTCTTTGCTTGGCCAGAGAACCGAATGACTCACACTTCTTCATTTTCACCCCACAACCCGTCCCCACTCTAGAAAACTGATTGCATCTTCGAGCTTTGACACATTCAAGCAACAAAACCCTCAACTTATCGTTGAAACAGAAAAACGAGCCTGCCGACATCCGCACCTAATTGGCACATACAGTATGCGTTACCTTCACTCTAAGCCCTCCTCTTAGCATACCCTTTACATTGACTGCTTCTTTTCTAAGTTCACGATGGAAAAAAAACGCTATGTGTAAAGAACACAGAACCGAGTTTTATCCTGTCCCAAATGAATCGCCTACGAGACTCTCGAGGATATAAAGCGCGCACCTGGGTTGAAAAACATCGTGTCGTCACCAAGAATCCCTCTATTCAAGGACAGTGGACACCTTTTTTCAAATTCGCCGATCCACCAGTACAAACTTAAAAGCCCTCTCTCTCCTACATATGGCACAAAAACTATCTATCAACGCAAATGCATGCGCATACCAGACGCCCAGCCTATCTTGAACTTTCCTGTTTTGGGATGAGCGACACACTTCTAAAAATCACCTTGACGCATGAACACATTTCATAATCTAATTCAACCGAGTTTTCTTTTTCTTCTTGACATAAAGCGTTAGAAAAATCTGTACTTCACGTTCCTCTTTTTTATCGTCCGCACCTTGTCTAAAAAGATTTATCGTCCGTACCTTGTCTAAAAATCAGATGCGTTCCAATTGTCTCGGAAAATGTTCCCTCGAATAACATGTCGTCGATCTGGAGCATAGGATGTTCTGTCTCTAATCCCTATTCACGCCACGACCGGTATAAACTCGTCAGCGCACATTTTTGACAGTTGTACAAAACCAACCTCGTCTGCATGCGCGTACAACAATGCTGTATTTTTTGCAGTTAGCCAGTAAATTGGTCGTCGAAAATTCTGGAATCTCAATAATGGCATGAATCTTTTTGGCAGTCATTTATCGTTGCTTCCTGCCTTGAAAAAAAGTGTCAAATTAATGCGCAGATATTTTTTTTGTCCTTTAACATCGACCGTTTATTTTTTCTCACAGGATCCAGCGAATCAGTACTGCTGCTAAGGAAATAAAAACCTAGAGATGAATACAACAAATGATGCTTTTCTCCAAGAAACGCACAGACCAGGAAAACTTGTCGAGTCAAGAGCGGATTCCTGTCAGATGAATGCCACGTCTTCCTTTTTCCAGAATGGAGACATGCTACAGCTTTTAGAGGATTCAAAAAACCGAGACGCGACGAATCTCGGGTCATCACTACAGGGAAATTCGGCCGCCGAAAACCTCATCACTATCAAATTGTTTGTAGGTACGATTTTTTTTTTCGAACTTTTTTGGAGAGACTGAACTGCTGATCGTTCTTTTTATTTCTCCAGAGTCTGTGAAAGAAGTTGAGTCTCTGTTTTCGAAGTTTGCTGAACCGCTGCTACAGCAAGAGATAGAACTCTTAGAGTTTGAAGAGAAGCTTGAAAAACTGCACGAGTCATACTCAGATTACAGTAAAACACTGAGGAGTAAACACTCAATAATAGTCGAAAACATAAAATCATATTTGACGACTCTCACGAATGAGACAATATAAGGTTTAGCAAGAACACCGACAAAATGTGGACATATAGAAGCAGCCTGCGCATTCTTGCCTCACAGTTTCCTCTAATGGCGCTATTTTTTGGATATAGAGACCTCATTTACCAATTAGAAAGATGCGATGTATGTCGCATTTTGAATTTTTGTAGTTATAAAAAACACAATTATTTGACACACGCGAGACAGATTTCTTATTAGAATTTTAACATGACCTTCTTTTCGCGATAGCTTGTTTGCGCTCTTTCCATAGCTTTGAAGAACTCTTGGGCAAATGGTGTGATGCTCAGTCCACACTTGAATTTTCTTTTCTTTGAATGCCTGGACTATTTGTGTGTACATCTCCTCTTTTTCTTGTGTTGAATGCCTCTCGATCCACTTACTTAGCCAAAATCCCTCTAGTTTTAGCCTTTTGAAGATTAGCAGAGAAGAGGGTATGGAGATGGGCTTTCGAGACATGGCGCCGTAGGTTACGATTGTGCCTTCGTCGGCCAACAGTCTTGCCATTTCTGCCACGATGGGGCCGCCAATGCAATTAAACGCTATTTTTGGTTTTGGAAGATCTGATATAAGTCTTTTAAATTCTGACGTATTCAGTCGCGTGTCAGTCTCGACGATGTGTCCTCCGCATGCTTTAATCTTTTCAATAATGTTAGCTGGATCTGGTCGGTCGCGGATGATGTTGATGGTTTTGATGCCGCGGCTCGCCGCAAGTTGGGACGGAGTGGACAGACCAACCATACTGTTGGCCCCATTTTGGATAACGACGTCATTTGCTTTGAGGGGCACGAAGTCGTTCAGAAGGCAAAGTGCGGTACAGGGGTTGATGGCGAGGCATGCGAGACATTCTGGATCGATAGTGCTATCCACTGGTATCAATTGGTCTTCGTTTGCCACGAGATAGGTCCTCCAGGTTCCTTCAGAATAGGACAAAAAAAAACTGTTAAAATGAGCAGATTTAATTTTTTTTTTTTTTCGTACCGAGACCGGAATTTGCTGGAATGACAAAATCGTTTAATTTCAGCTTTTTAATGCAATCACCAATTTGCACGACTTGTCCAACACCTTCGTTCCCACCGACAGATGGCAAATTCTGCTGAATAGGGTAGGTGCCCTCGATTATGTTAATATCGGATGGATTGATAGGCGCGTAGAGCATTTTAATGACGACTTGATTCGGGCCTGGCAATTCGAGCAGCTGCTTTTCGAGTCTATAACACGTCGTGAGTGCGGTGCGATTAGAGGGGTCTGAGGTCTGAGGAATGGACCGTACTTGATAACTTTCTCGGGTTGTCCATGGCGTGCATACATCGCCACGAGCGTTTTCTGGCGAGGATGACGTCAAGTAAGGTCTCTTGCAGAACGGCTTAATGTAGCACAATTTGTGAAAGTTGAAGAACATGACGGATTTTTTTTATAGGTAGATTTAGCTGGATCGTCTATGCAGAAAATTTTTGACATTTATATCATATTGATTTTTTTTGAAGATGGGTGCATGGGTGACTCGGATGCACTATGTACAGCCAAAGGCCTCCTTCTGCAGATAAGCTGCTCAATGCAGACGTATCTGGTTCATTGATAGAGTCGATCGAGGATCCTGAAGGGCGTTCCATGTGCATGCGTGTGGCGGTCAAGGAGGGCCTTTTGACGTCAATTGTGGCAATGTCTCTCACGGCAGGTCTTATCTTTTGGGGGCGCAAGCGAGTAGGTATGCATTCTCATAAATGTTTTCGCGCGAAGAAAGAATTCAGACTAATTTTTTTTTGTTAAAAAGGAAAGCGCAACTCTGAAAGCTCTTTTGCACTATTCTCCTGGCGTTTTTTTCATGATCACGGGTAGGTATCGCTGATAGCTGGTGTGTGTATAATCGGTGACGTTTTGCATGGGAAAAATTGAAAAGATTACAATGACCATACAACTTTGTATACAGGAACAGGACACACGCGAGACAGATCGTATTGATGACAGAGTTGACGATTCAGGATTGCCTGATTCAACGAGAGGCATTTCTGTTTGATTACAGGGCGAAACTTGAGAGGGAAAGGGCTCTCGAAAGTGTGCAAAACGAGGCATAGATCTATGACTGCTTTTCACAAAAAAATAAAAGTTCGACGAAACGTATTTTTTTTTGGCGAATTTACATGTATCTCTTTCTGTTTCCCATTGAGGTTGGTTCATATCTTCTGTTCTTGTGCGGAAAACAAGGAGAGTAGTTGAATGGAAGGACATCTGCTCTGGCAGACTGGCGACTCGAAAAAAACGTACGAGGAAAGGTGGTTCAAACTCGTACCAGCAGAACGCCAGATATACGGTTACTTAAATCAGCACTCAAAAAACCCGTTCGGCTCTCTAAGCCTAGAATGTATGCAAAAAAATTTTTCTTGAACTTCCGAGAGGCTAATTTTCCTTCCTCCAAAAGCGGCGTCCATCGTTGTCGGAGACTCAGAGGGTGCGGAAAGGGCGTGGACGGTATGCGGGAAGGGGCGAGTGTGGTACGCCATCGCGAGAAGAGGGCTGATCCTTTGTTAGATATGCGCAGGGAAAGAAAAGTGGCACTTCGTCGGCAAGGGAGATGAGGAAAGGAGATGGGTGTCTTGGAGAAGGTGACCATAGATACGTATGTGTTGTAGAAGAATGCGGCCGTTTGTGAAGTGTGAGACTGATTACGAAAAGTTCCAGAGAAAATGCCTGCTTTCGAATATTCGTCTTTGATGAGGAGTCTGAGCAGAAAGTGCCGATAGAGGAAAGAGAGGAAGAGGAGAAGGAAGAAGAAGTCGAATGGCAAAGGGAATATTCACCACAATTGGCGTGCTCAGTGCCTATCGAAGTGCCAAAGCTGTCAAAGACGTGGCACGTTGGACCGAGTTTGCTGCTGGAGGCATGGGATGAAGGGGGACCCGAGTCGCCGATGAAGTTCCAAAAACCTCACGAAGTTTCGAAAAAGATGTTTCAAGAGATGCACGGAGAGTGCGAAATGTCGTGTACATTGCCTAAATCGTACTACAGATGGTATGCTTAATGAGAGAAGCAGCGATAGCACACATACCCTTCAAACGGACGGCGCAATAGTGCGAAGAAGAGCGATAACTTGGTCGGGATTTTGGAGCTGGCAAATGGTATAACGCTTCTTCTTGGTCTGGATGATGATATCCGGACCAGCCTGTCGGAATCCGGTGATCGACGACCAGGGAAAGGTCCATTTCTTGGACTTTTTTTTGTCGTAAAAGCAAAAAGAACTGATAAAAAGATAAAGTTGACCGTGATGAAGCTTTTTGGATTTTTTGAGACAACACTCATAAAACGCGATTCCTTGGTCGTCTTTGGGCAAATTGAACATAGAAAGGCACTCCTTTTGATTGTCTACGCGATTCGATCCGGCTATGGAAATAACATCCCTAATAGAAGGAAGACGATAATCACTTTTTTTGCTCTCCTTGCCAGGAATCGCTTCAAGAACATAACCTCTCTTTTCAAACTGAGACACAACGTAATCGTAGATTTTAACCTTGTTCAGCCAAAAGCAAATGTGTTGCCCATTCACAAGCCATAATGTAACCAAATGCATCGATACAGACACCCTTTTTCGGCCATAGCTTCGCACCTGTGAAAATTGAACTTTGAAACGATAATTTTCCCAAACGTTTGAACTGTAACAAATATAATTTGTAGTTATGCACAGGTACCCCAAACTGTTCGAAACGCTGCTCGAGGGACTACAAAACCAGTTCTCTACCGTCTCGGTTGACGGCAAATCGAACGTCTTCAGAACTAGCCTCGCTATGGTTTCAGAATGATGCGACTTCAAAAACTTCTTCGCCTCCTTCTCACTTCTCGATCCCAATACCGATATGATGTTTGACTCTATCACCACTTTGTCCACCGTTCCCACTCCAGGTAAATCCTGAAGTGTCAGGCCGTTCACTAAATCGACACACGCGAGACAGATCCACTTGTAGGTATCCTCATGATCGCAAACGCGCACTTGATTACCTCCGATTCCAGCTCTAAAAACTCCAGCGACAATCCTTCTCCAGACGCATGGAAAAATTGCACCAATAAAGGGAATGCAAACTGTATGAACTGCACGTCTTTCCGACTCGCTCCTTTCCTTCCGAACACAAAAAATAAGCACTCCTTCAAATCCTTCACCAATACCTTCCACAGCCTCTCCAACAGTCTCAACAACACGCTCATATCCAAGTTCTGACACAACATGTCCACGCTCTCGTTGATATACTCGAACAAAGGCCCAAGACGACTCAGCGCATACTTCTCTGTCAGCTTCACCTCAGTCGGGCGTCCCTATCAGCCCCTCGATAATTGACTCCAGCCTAGGATTGGAATTGATTCTTCGCACCACCAACTCGCAAATTTGTTGCTCGATTCCCACCAACTCCGTAAACGTCGACTCGAAGTATTGTCTCGTCTCGTCGTCCTTTCCCTCGTCCGCCTTCATCCACCTTTGAAACTCGTACAGCCTCTTTGTCATCATCTCCAGCGTCGATATCCACACGCAACTCTTCGTCAGGATGCGAGGGTCATTTGTGCCTGCTTCTCCATTGTGCTTCTCCTCTGCGATCAATGGCAACACCTCTCCTCCGGAGCAAAACCTATTTATCCCCCACTCCCCCACACACATCACCTCAAATGTTTCGCACGCCCCTTCCACAATAGCCACCATGTATGTTTCCACCGCATTCGTAAACACGCTCTCCAACTTTTGCATGTCCCTCGCCAACCTCGTGTCGAACATCCTGTACCTTTTGTAAATCTGTCCAAATACCTCAAATAACACATGCGCCGATCGCGCGTGCAACAATGCGCACTTCGGGTCGTTCGCCGACACCGCTACCCACGTCTCCTCTTTCATATAAGTACTCTTAAACCATTCCGGCAACTGCCTGTCAATCCTTCTTACCCACCTCTCTACCCCAGGCTGAAACACCCGATTCAACTGCATCACCTCCACTTGCACTCCCCCCAGCCTTGACAACTTTTTGTTCAACGCATCCAAACTCTCATACAACGTCATCATATCCTCCACTGTCGCCAACGAATTTTTCAATAAGCTCCTTACGTCTCTGCACAACAACTCGTAGTATGTCTCTACAGATAACTGCAGCAACCCCAACTCCATCGGAAATACACCCTCAAAATACCTCTCGTCCTGCTCAATCGCATAAGACACGAATTGACATGCTTCTATCACACTCTCTTCCACCAACCTTTCTTCTACCACCCTTTTGTACTTCATCTCCATTTCCTCCTTTATCCCCTCGCTCAGCCTCCTCATCATCTCGCCCACATCCAATCTCATCACCACAGAATACAACACCACTATCAACGATAACGCTCCTTCTGGCTCGTTCCGGGGAAACCATTCAAAGTATCTGCAGAGCGTCTCTCTTAATTTCCCCTCTAAACTCTCTCCCACCACCCTCTCGTACAATTCCCCCGCGGGGCCCCACGTAGCTGCTTCCGCTTCTCTCCATGCCACCAAATCCACCAATGAATCGTGCAAGGTTTCCAAATACCTCACCGATCTTGGATTAAACCATTCTACTAACAGCTCTATATACACCAATTTTTTGTATGTCGGATCCACGAAATACCGGTCTGCAAACTCGTCCAGCACCCATTTTCCCCATTCCCCTAACTGACTCGGACCCTCACCTGGACCCTCAAAGCTAGACCCGCTGGTCGACGTACCCGTTCCCCCAAACGAAGAGATCACGTTCTCACTGTTTCCTCTTTCCAATTCTCCTTCCCTGCACTCGTACTTCAATACTATGTACATTAAACAGACGTACCATTTCGGACCATTTACTTCTTCTTTCCTCCCTCCTAGTACAGAACCTATTTTGTATGATGTCTCAATAACCCCATACACCTTTGCCACCTCCTTCCCCCCTGTAGACGATTCTAACTCCCACCATCTCTCCACCGGCTGATCCTCCCACATTAACTCATTCACATTTGTCTTAACGCTTCCCACCAGTACAGAAGATAAATACCTCCTGTACCATACATCTATCTTTATTCGACTGTCTCTCTCGTTCACCGAAAACGAAAATTCATCCTTTTCGAATTCCAATTCTCCTTCCCCCTTATATGATACTCTCTTCGAATCTCTTTTTTCTCCCCCCACTTTCACTACGTAGTACACTTTCACCGCACCCTTCCCCAATGCCACCTCCCTCGCCCTACTCATACTCACCTTTATCATCCCTTCAAAAGGACGACGACTCTTCATCTTCTCCATTCTCTTCCCTAGCTCGCTCATTCTCGCTGCTTTCCACTCCTCATAACTCTTCTCATCTTCAAAATCTTCCGCTCGATACACAGGATGGCTCTTCTCTTTTAGCATCTCTAGTTGGTGTTCCCATTCTCCTATCACGTCCTGACCCCCCCCCTCTCCTCTTCACAAACAATCTGTCCACTTCCTCTGGACCAACCCTAACCTCTAACATTTCCTTCACCACCTGCAGATTTTTCTGCACTGTCCCCTTTACTATCACCGGACATAGCACCATATCTACCACCATTCCTGCCAATTCTCGATCCTTTCGTCAAATCGGTGTCACCATCCAATAATGATCGTTCTCCATAATCAAAAAAAACATACCTTCCCTACAGAAATCGATGATATTTTCCTCTCAAGCAATCTTCTGTAAGGCTCCAGCTTCAATTCCATATTAGGATTCATATAAATCCTCTCCTCACTTTTCAACGCTAGGTGCCTCCTCGGCAACAGCAGCTCGTCCGAATTCACTGGTATGTCTCTGCCACACGTCAAAAATTCGTCAGCGCACACCTTCCCTTCCACAAGAAGCCATTCCACTCTATCCTCGTACACGTATGCATTGTCTCTTCCTGTACTCGCCCTTAACTTTGTCTGAAACCTAAGCTTCGGAATCGAAGACATCGCTTCAAACGATGGACTGAAGACAGCCCTTTACCAAAAGTATTGTTATACAAACCGCTTGTTATAAACCCTTCTCTCAGCACCCATATCCTCTCATTCACAGAATAGTTAATCTATTCCTAACAGCATGCTCTTAACGCACACCCCTCTTTCTCTCAGGATCTCGAACCTTCAAGACTGATTTCACTTCTCGCTAAACAGCGACCTCCACACCTCGTGTACAACGCGCTAAAACGCATATGAGAGATACCCTTGATCGCGCTGCCTCTGGTCAAATAATGAACAAACGCAATGCACACCTTCTGTTAATTTGTGCACAATGCTTAACCAAAATTTCCAGAAACAATTTTTTCCTGCCTCGCTACCGAAGCATAGCGTGGCCCGTGTGTAATCCATCGATCAAAATTTATACGTCCAACCCGTCCATGGAGCTCGGTAGAGACCGCTTCCATTACACACGAACCATGCGGCGCTAGTTCACAATATGTCAAAATGCATTTTATTAAAAAAAAAATCGTAAACGATTCCCGAATACTTTTATTCTGTACCGGAACCTCATTGCCTCTGACCGGTGACGCCTCTCGCTCTTAAGCGCGCATCGGCAAAAATTGACCGCCTCGAAAAACATCTATTTGAAGGGCGGCAATCCTCCTCTATTCTTTCGACATATCGAACCCAATTCTCCCTAAGACAAATTTGAAAACGATGAACTCCCGAGTTCAAATAGGGTTTCTGGAGCCTGTGGAGAAGATAGAGTCATCAGAATTCCCCTCTAAAGTCGGTGGTTGGCCAGTACGTCCTCAATGCGCGAAAACTTCAACTTCCCCCGCGACGATATTGATGCAATGATTTTGAAAAACGAGAAGATCTGGATGGATTCTATCCACCTTCCAGATTCGAAGGTTATGAAGTGCGGACATTGCAAAAAGCCACTCACTTTCTTGCTGCAAGTACGTGATTTTTTTTCTGAGCAAAAGAGAGAGGATCGCCACACACTACGTATGTGTGTATGTCTTGGGTGGCCGTACACACCTTGTATACTCGAGGTCTGACCGCTCCCTTACGTTTGCGTAGTTTTATGCACCGTTGGAAGGGAGCGAGAGCACATATCACCGGGCGCTCTACGTATTTATTTGTACGCGCGGGGAGTGTTTGAAGGAATATTTTTTCGAAGCGAGTCGGGTGTTGCGCGTGCAGTTACCAGAGAGATCGTCGGCGCTGTGGGACTGTCCGAAAGAAAGGAGGTCTAGGTTGTGCGATTTATGCCATCTGCGGGGTGACTATAGATGCGGTCAGTGTAAGAGAGCGCGATACTGCGGTCGATACCACCAAGAACTTGATTGGACAGAGGGAGGACATAGAGAACGTTGCGAAGAGATGGACGCTCTTGCGCCAGAATGTGCAGTGAATTCGTGGTGGATTTCGCCTCCGGACGATCATCTGTCGAAGCGGCTGTTATTTGATGAGCTGGAAATTGTGACAGAGGAAGAGCCCGAGGAGGCAGTTCGAGTCTATGACGAGAAAGTTCAGAAAAGGGTCGCTTTGAATCGTGAAAGCGAGCTTCCTTTAGATGAAAAGTTGACGGATCCCGTACTGGTTGAGTTTCAGAGTATAGTGTCGATTGAGCCGAAGCAAGTTCTGAGGTACACGGATAGCAAGAAGAGGGGACCAATATGGGTTCAGACAAAGGGTCAAATTGATCCCAAAAGTGTACCGAAGTGCGAGTTATGTGGATCGCCTCGAATATTTGAGCTCCAGATCATGCCTCAATTGGTGTATTATTTGAAGGTAGAAAAAATGGTGAGGCAGAGCCACGAAACCGAGTTAGACTGGGGCACTTTGGTGATCTATACGTGTCAAAAGAGTTGCGATCTCGACACGTTTGGCAGTTCTAGCGGTGCATACGTTTCGGAGTACATATATATGCAGAGAATGGAATAGTTGTACGCAAAATTTATCTCACGCGAGTCAGACTGCTCTCGAGCGTTACTGAGTGATGGTGGGCACGTGCTGACTGCGGAATTTGGAAGGCGCTCCCGCGGAAGTGATATACGCGATCGATAATACCCAAGTTAGGTGAATTCAGTGTGTGTGAATTTTGTTTTATAGCGATGGTGTGACGAGCGGTGCTCGAAAGTTTTTGGTCTTTTATTTTGGCGAACGGAGAGCAGATGAATGGGGTTTTTACTTAACAGGGGTAAACAGCCGAGGAGCGGTGTGGTTTTGGTAGTCACAGTATTTTTGTTAATAAAATGCCTTTTTTTTTTCTTTTAGACAATCGGAATTCAATAGTCTACTTGGAATACGGTGAGAAAGATGTCTAATACTTTCAAAGAATTTGATAGCCTGTACGTTGCTCGTCTTGCGGGGGGAGAGGGTGTCATGGCGCAGATAGCGAGAGGTGAAGATAGATAGGTGATCTAACGGCGTTGATGCTTTTAAGTCCTTATGTCGAGCAAGCTAAGGCGTTTTTGAATGCTTATTTCTTAGAGGAGCAGGTAAAGAGCAATGCGGAGAACATCTGGAAGTGGACGCACATGGTACGGGTTGGAGTTGTTCTGAATGAGGTGGATATAGAGCGGGACGGACTGACGAGTTGTTAAGTTTATCGAGTTAGATGACCAGAAGAAGACAGAAGGATCGTGTATTGTACGACATTTTTTTTTTTTTTTTCGGACTTGGTTAGATGTTGACGGATTTTGATTGTGTGTGAACGATATTACAGGATGAGTTTAAGGCGCATCGTTTCCTTGAGAAGATATGTACGTGGCGTGGGGTTAGGGGGTTTGGTGGAGAGCATTGCGAGGGTTTGGGCTGACGTATTATTGTGTTAGCCGAGACGGCCAGCATTGTTGATTTGAGAGAGAGTTTGCGCTCGCAGTCCTTCGTACCCAGGAAGGAGTTGACGTTGTTGGAGTATCTCTTGTTCCGTTTCAAGTATTCGATTGAGGATTTCGTTAAGCGTCCTCAGGGAGACAACAGCGAGAAGATCGCGGAGTTGCAGAAGAGGTTGGAGGAGTTGGAGGAGTTGTTGAGCATGGCGGTGAAGCAGGCTGAGGAGGCGAAGAAGAGGGCGAGCGAGGCGGCTCAGGCGGCTGCCGAGCAGAAGGAGGCATTGGCGGAGGTGGAGAAGCAGGAGCAATTGAGAGATGCGAGAACACAGGAGTTGACGGCGCAGAGTGAGAACGAGAGTTTGGGGATAGTGGCGCAGAATCGAGCGAAGAATCAGCTGGCGCAGCATTTGAGCGAGGATCCGCTTCCGTTGAGGAAGGCGAAGATTACGTTGCAGGCATCTACGAAGAAGGCGGAGAAGGCGAGGATGAAGGCGGACGAGGCGGCAGAGGAGGCGGAGGCGAAGAGGAAGGAGACGGTTGACAAGTGCGAGCAGGTGCAGAAGGAGTTGGACGACGTGAAGAAGAACAGTGGGTCGAATGGACAGGGATCTCTTTGGTGGATTCAGAGAGAGTTAGACGAGAAGAAGAAGTATTTGCCTAAGCGACTTCAGAATTAGAGATAGGGTTAGTGAGCACGCACATGGAGAAGGTTTGTAGAAGTTGAGGTGAGGTAGTAGGAGGAGATAAAGTGTGCCTTGATTTTCCGTAAATGTGTGTGCAGGAATTCTTTTTTTTTTTCTTCGTTTTTTTGCGGTTCTCGAGGGTTAGAGGTTAGTTTTACTTGAGTGGGTGTATGGCGAAGGCGAAGAAGGGAAAAGCGCGGCTTGACAGATATCCTTTTTTTTTTTTTTTTTTTTTTGTGGGTGGGGGGGGCGTGGTGGAGGAGAGTGGTTTCCTTGACTTGTTTGCAGCACGTTCTACCATTTGGCGAAGGAGCATGGGTTTAGGTCGAGGGCGGCGTTCAAGTTGATTCAGTTGAACAAGAAGTTTGGGTTTTTGAAGCAGGCGCGGGTGTTGGTGGATTTGTGCGCGGCGCCTGGGTCTTGGTGCGTGGGTGTGTGTGGAGAGGGGGGTGAGAGAGGGCGGTAGAGAGTGACGGTGTTTGAAATTAGGTCGCAGGTGGCGTCGCAGACGATGGAGGAGCCGAGGACGGTGGTGGCGGTGGATTTGTTTCCGATACAGCCGATTGCGAACGTGAAGACGTTGGTGGGGGATATAAAGGCGATGAGTTGCGTGCAGAAGTTGGAGAAGATGGTGTTGGGGGAGGCGGACGTGGTGCTGAACGATGGGGCGCCGAACGTGGGGATGGCGTGGATAAAGGACGCATATGAGCAGGTGGAGTTGGTGCTGGCGGCGTGCAAGGTGTCGACGAGGTTGTTGAGGTTGGACGGTGTGTTTGTGACGAAGGTGTTTCGTTGCAGGGAGTACACGAAGTTGTTGTGGGTGTTCCACCAGTTGTTTAGGAGAGTGACGGCGACGAAGCCCCCGGCGTCGCGAGACGTGTCGGCCGAGATATACGTGATATGCGAGGGGTATTTGGCGCCGAGGAGGATAGACGCGAAGTTGTTGAATCCGAAGTACGTGTTTCAGGAGGCGTCGTGCGAGAGGGTGGTGAGGAGCGTGAACAGGTTGGTGGAGGCGCCGAGGAGGGCGGTGGGATACGAGGGGGAAGGGTCGGTGTTGTATAGGGAGGAGTCGGTGTCGGAGTTTGTGAAGAGCGAGGATCCGATATCGGTGTTGGGGAGGTGCAATAGGTTGGTGTTGGACGACGAGAGGTACGCGGGGCACGAGGCGACGACGGAGCAGGTGAGGGCGTGTTTGGAGGATTTGAAGGTGTTGGGAAAGCGCGATTTCAAGTTGTTGTTGAAGTGGAGGTCTGCGTTGAAGAAGGGGGAGGAGGAGGAGAGAGAGAAGGGGGGGGGAGGGGGAGGGAGAGGAGGTGGAGGACGAGGAGTCGGCGTTGTTGAGGGAGTACGGAGAGGGTTGCGAAGAGTTGAGGAGGAGGTTGAAGAGGAGGGCGAAGAAGTTGAGGAGGGAGGGGGTGAGGAGGAAGAGGCGCATGTTGGCGACGTTGGAGACGGAGGAGCAGTGTGTGGACGAGTTGATGCACGCGGAGGGGTTGTTCGATTTGGAGGAGGTGGGAGGAGGGGGGGAGGGGGTGGAGGGGTTGTTGGGAGTGGGTGAGGGGGGGTTGTTGTCGGAGGAGGAGGGGGAGGAGGGGGGAGAGGAGGAGGAGGAGGAGTTGTCGGAGAGGGGGGAGAAAGAGAGGAGGGAGAGGGAGGAGGAGGAGTTGTTCGATCGAATGTATATGGAGTATTTGATGAAGGTTAGGACGAGCAAGAGGAGGGCGATAGAGAGGCTGAGGGAGTCGGCGAGAGCCGATGCGAGCTTCGTGAAGGAGGGGAGGGGGTTGGGAGAGGAGGAGGAGGGAGAGGAGGAGGAGGAGGGGGAGAGAGAGACGTGTGGGCCGGGGGGGGCGAGTGAGCTGTGGTTTTCGCAGGAGGTGTTTCGGGAGTACGACGAGGACGGACAGGAGGAGGAGGAGTTGAGAAGGTGTTTGGACGAGAAGCGCGAGGAGGAGGGGCGCGAAGAGAAGGAGCGCAAGGAGAAGGAGCGCAAGGAGAAGGAGCGCGAGGAGGAGAGGCGCGTTGGGTTGGAGGAGGAGGAGGTGGTGGTGGAGGAGGAGGAGGAGGAGGGGGAAGAGGTGGAGGATGGGTACGATACGGACGAGAAGGCGGAGATTATGGCGTTGGCGAAGAAGTTGTCGGATCCCACGCAGAGGAGTGAGTTGTTATCGTTGACGTTGTCGCGTCGTCAGTTTAGCGACACGGACGTGCTTCCGGACTGGTTCGTGGACGAGGAGCAGGCGTACAACCGTCCGAACCTCCCGATTACGAAGGAGGCGTTTGAGAGAATGAAGGCGCAGTTGAGGGCGATTAACGCGCGATGCAGCAGGCGCGTGGCGGAGGCGCAGGCTCGCCGAAAGAAGAGGCAGAACGAGCATTTGGAGAGGTCGAAGGCGCAGGCGATGAAGGTGATGGGTCGAGAGGAGATGTCGGAGGCGTCTAAGCGCCGCCAGGTGGAGCGGATTTTCGCGAAGGCGAAGGCGAAGTTCAGGCCGAGCAAGATATACGTGGTGGCGGGGAGTGGCAAGAGGGTGGTGAGGCGCAGGGGTGAGTGCGGGAGGAAGAGTTTGAGGTTCGTGGACAAGCGTCTGAAGAAGGACAAGAGGAAGCGAGAGCGAAAGAAATAAAGCGTTTTTTTTTATTATCGGTTTGTCAGGGTGCCGCGACGTTGCGGGGAGGGCGGGAGGCGTCCAAAAAGGGACGAAAAGGGGAAAGTTTTTGTAGCGAAGTGAAGACTTTTTTTTTATTATTATCGATTTGTTAGGGAGGAGGGCGGGAGGCACCCGAAGGGGGGAGGCAATGGGGTGGAAGTTGTAGCGAAGTGGTTTTTTTTTTTAGTTATTGGTTTGTCAGGAGGAGGGCGGGAGGCACCCGAAGAGAGGCAATGGGGTGGAAGTTGTAGCGAAGTGAAGGTTTTATTGTCATTATCGATTTGTCAGGAGGGGGGCGGGAGGCACCCGAAGAGAGGCAATGGGGTGGAAGTTGTAGCGAAGTGAAGGTTTTATTGTCATTATCGATTTGTCAGGAGGGGGGCGGGAGGTGCACGAAGAGAGGCAATGGGGTGGAAGTTGTAGCGAAGTGAAGGTTTTATTGTCATTATCGATTCGTCAGGAGGGGGGCGGGAGGTGCACGAAGAGAGGCAATGGGGTGGAAGTTGTAGCGAAGTGAAGGTTTTATTGTCATTATCGATTTGTCAGGAGGAGAGTGCCACTGTGAGTGAGTGTAGCACGCGTGGAAGGACCGAGGGAGGCATCTGAAGGGAGACGAAGGGGTGGAAGCTGTAGCGAAGTGAAGGTTTTATTGTCATTATCGATTTGTCAGGAGGAGGGCGGGAGGTGCACGAAGAGAGGCAATGGGGTGGAAGTTGTAGCGAAGTGGTTTTTTTTTTTATTTATTGGTTTGTCAGGAGGAGGGCGGGAGGCACCCGAAGAGAGGCAATGGGGTGGAAGTTGTAGCGAAGTGAAGGTTTTATTGTCATTATCGATTTGTCAGGAGGAGAGTGCCACTGTGAGTGAGTGTAGCACGCGTGGAAGGACCGAGGGAGGCATCTGAAGGGAGACGAAGGGGTGGAAGCTGTAGCGAAGTGAAGGTTTTATTGTCATTATCGATTTGTCAGGAGGAGGGCGGGAGGTGCACGAAGAGAGGCAATGGGGTGGAAGTTGTAGCGAAGTGGTTTTTTTTTTTATTTATTGGTTTGTCAGGAGGAGGGCGGGAGGTGCACGAAGAGAGGCAATGGGGTGGAAGTTGTAGCGAAGTGAAGGTTTTTATTGTCATTATCGATTTGTCAGGAGGAGAGTGCCACTGTGAGTGAGTGTAGCACGCGTGGAAGGACCGAGGGAGGCATCTGAAGGGAGACGAAGGGGTGGAAGCTGTAGCGAAGTGAAGGTTTTTATTGTCATTATCGATTCGTCAGGAAGGAGAGCGGGAGGCGCCCGAAGGGAGACAAAAGGGCGGAAGTTGTGGCGAAGTGAAGGTTTTTATTATTGCTATCGATTCGTCAGGGAGGAGAGCGGGAGGCGCCCGAAGGGAGACAAAAGGGCGGAAGTCGTAGCGAAGTGAAGGTTTTTATTAGTATCGATTTGTTAGGAGGAGAGGCCGCTATGAGTGGGTGTAGCACGCGTGGAGGGACCGAGAGGATCGGTCGGCGTGTTGTGGACAGGTGTTTTTGGCGGCGCATTTGAAGCCGAAGACGGTGGCGATGAGGACGAGTGGGAAGATGAGGTGCCACTTGGCCTTTTTCTGGCGTTTGGGTGGGGGAGCGAGGGATTTGAGCGCGGAGGCGCGGCGGCCGTCTTGGAAGGTGAGGAGGATGTTGTAGCAGAGGGTGGCGTAGTCGAGGAGGGCTTCGAGGGAGGGGCGGCTGTGGAGGTCGTTGGAGCAGGCGAGGAGTTTACGTTGGAGGAGGGAGGCCTTGCGACAGAGGCGAGCGAGGTGGCGGGTCTTGTCTTGGAGGTGAGGGAGGAGGGTGGAGGCGGGTCGGAGTTGGAGGGAGGAGGAGACGTATTGGCGCCAGGATTCGGGGAGTTCGTCGAGGGGCTCGTCGGGGTCGGGGAGGGGGCAGGAGAGGGCGAGGAGGAGGAGGAGGTCGTCGAGTTTGGAGCGGAGGTCGCCGATGATTTGGAGGTAGTGGCACTGTTCGGCGACTTTGGATTTGAGTTGTTGGTCGAGGTAGGAGACGGTTTGACAGAATTCCTCGAGTTGGTCTTGGAGTTCGGCGGTGCGTTGAACGATGACCCTGTAGAACTTGTAGATGTTGTCGAATTTGGTCTGGGCGTATTGGCGGAACTCGCTGGGCTGGGCTTCGTCGAGGGGAGGGGGTTCGGAGTCCTCCTCTTGGTCGAACCAGTCGACGATGAAGCGGAGGGAGTTTTCGGCTTCTTGGATGTCTTTGTCGATTTGGCTGATTTCTTGTCTTAGTTGGACACTTTCGCGCTGGAGGTCGTTGACGCGTTCTTGCATGACTTCCGCTTTGAGTTCGGCGGCGGACTTGTTGTTCTGGAGATCGATGATTTTGCGACTGTATTCGGAGACCTTGGAGCGGAGTCTCGAGAGTTCGTCCTTGTAGGTCTGCTGTTCATCGAGCATCTTGACTACGTTCTTCTTGCATTCGTTGATGATGTAGCGGTATTTTTTTTGGAGCTCGGAGTAGGCCTGCTCGCTCTGGTCCAGACGCAGCGCGTGGGCCTCGTTCGACTCGGACAGAGCGAGCTCGGCGCGAGAGGCGCGGTCGCGCAGCGCGCGCAGCTCGTCCTCGTGGCGCGACCGGCTGTCCGAGAGGGAGGTCTCGACCTCGAGCAGGCGGCCGCGGAGCGAGTTCAGCTCGTCCTCGTGCTGGGCCCTCAAGTCGGAAAGCTCCGCGCGCGACCCGGACAGAGACGCCTCGGTGCGCAGCAGGCAGTCTCGCAGGGCCTGCAGCTCGCCCTCGTAGCGCTCCTTCGCGTCCGAGAGCGAGGCTTCGGACCCGGACAGGCGGCCCTGAAGTGCGCGCAACTCGCCGTCGTAGCGGCTCTTCGAGTTCGAGAGTCCAGTTTGCGACTCGTGCAGTGAGTTCTCGGTTCGCAACAGGCGGTCTCGCAGAACCCCCAACTCGTCCTCATACTGGCTCTTCGAGTTCGACAGCAAGACTCCCGCCTCGCTCAAACGCTCTCGCAGCGCGTGCAACTCGCCCTCGTAATACACCCTCGATTCCGAGAGGCTCGCGTTCGACCCAGACAGAGACCGCTCGGCCTGTAGCAGTCTGTTCTGGAGCGCCTTCAACTCACCCTCGTAGCTCTCCTTCGCCTCCGAAAGCGCCGCGTGCGACTCGGACAACAACACCTCGCCCTGCAGCAGGCGATCCCTCAAACCCTTCAACTCGTCCTCGTGTCGCTCCTTCGAATCGACCAGCGACGCCTCCGCCTCGCTCAAGCGGCCCCTCAACTCCCTCAACTCGCCCTCATGTCGAACCTCCGAATCGAACAACGAATCCTCCGCCCGACTCAAGCAACCCGTCAACTCCCCCAACTCCCCCTCGTACCGACTCCTCAAGCCCTCAAGCTCCCCCCTCGAGTCTGACAACAACGCCTCCGTCTCCACCAACCGACCCGCCAACTCCCTCAACTCACCCTCATGCCTCACCCTCAAACTCGACATCGACTCCTCCGCCTCACTCAAACTCGCCCTCATCGCCCTCAACTCTCCCTCACACCTCTCCCTCGACTCCAATAACAAGCCCTCCGCCCTCCTCAAACTCGCCCTCAACTCCCTCACCTCCTCCTCGTGCTTCGCCCTCAACTCCAACGCCAACCCCTCCGCCTCACTCAACCTCTCCCTCTGTCTCCCCAACTCCCTCCTCAACTCCCACACCCCCTTCTCCGTCGCCCCCCCCCCCCCCCTCCGGCAACTCCCCCCCCCTCCCCCAACACCATCCTCTCTATCCTCCCCCAACTCCCCCCTCAACCCCTCGTTCTCCCCCCTCAACCTCTCCACCTCCTCCCCGTCCCCCCCCCCCACCACCCTCGACACCCTCATCGCCCTCGACGCCTTCGCCTCCCCCCTACTCCCCATCACCTCATCTGTCTCGCGTGTGT